>NW_005434608.1:319746-364439 GCF_000315625.1 Guillardia theta CCMP2712
AGGGAGAGGGAGAGGGAAGGAGAGAAGAAGTGGCAAGGAAGGGAATAGAAGGTGTCAAGGAAAAGGTAGTCGACCGGTTCCGAAAGAATGTCCCACTACACAAGCTCTGTATAGAGCAGGTGAGAGAGCGTTGGGACATCCTATCAATGTCTCCCTTTCCCTCCCCCCCCCTCCTCCCTTCCTCTCCCTCCCCTCCTCTCCCTCCTCCCTCTCCTCTCCCCTCCTCTCCGTCTTCACTCCTCGCTGCTCACTTTCGATAATTGAATTTGTGAAGGACCTCTTGAATGCTGTCGACAACCTGCACAAAAAAATCATTCCAGCTTTCCACACGCTTCCTTCCTCCCCTCCCCCTTCCTCCTCTCCCCTTGTCTCCTCCCCTCTCGCTCCTTCTGCTGTCTTCCTCCCGTGCTGCCGTTCTCTTTCTCCTCCTCTCCTCTCTCCTTCGTCCCTGTCCTCAGCTCACACTCACCTCATCGGGGTTCGGGATGGAGCTGCAGATGCGCATGGAGATGAAAGGAAGATGCGCGAGGATGATGGTCGGGTCCTGTTGAGCAATCAAGTCAATGGCGGCACAGACAGGAGAGACAAGCAAGAAGCGAGAAGAGGAGAGGGAGACAGGCAGAGACAAGAAAGTAGCAACAGCAGCACAACAGCAAAGCATGAGGCGGACGAGGACGAGGACGAGGGCGAGGAAAAGGACGAGGACGAGGACAAGGACGAGGAGGGAGATGGGGAGGAGAGAAACAAGGATAAAGACGAAGAGGATGAGGACGAGGACGAGGAGAGGGAGAAGGGGAGGGGGAGGTCGATGAAGTGGTCGGAAGAGCAATCGCAGATGCAGCGTCCACCTCCTTAGTGAGCAGATCAACAAGAGGGATGTAAGGAAGTACGCCGATGCCTGCAAGAGCATCACTGATGATGGAGGGCAGGCAGCTAGAGCAGGACCGATCCCATGCAGGAACAAGATCGGTGTCTCCTCCCCTGACTTCTCTCCCCCTTCCCCCCCGCGCCTCGCCCTCCTCGAAAGCTTCACGGAGAACATCAGCTTGCCTGCAAGAATGCGTCAGACGAGCTCATAAGTCGCTCGCTCCTCTCGACCTGCCCTCACTGTCCTGAACCCTCTCGCTCTCAGCAGGCAGCTTGTGATCGGGTTCACCAACAGGTGCATCGCTGCCGCCACGTCATCGCCCCAACTCGCTTCCCTGACCTCCCTCACCAACGTAGACGAACAAAGGAATGTGCCCTGACTTGAAGGGCTCCAGGGAGAAATGCCTGGCAGCCCATGTCATTCGCTGCCTGGTATGAGGAAGAGAAAGGTCGGGAAGACGAGGACCAGGAGGAGGACCAGTAGGCAGAGCAGGAGAGGAGGAAGGAGAGGAGAAGGAGAGGAGAAGGAGAGGAGGAGGAGGAGAAGGAGAAGAAGGAGGAGAAGGAGGAGAAGGAGGAGGAGCATCACCCCAGTCGCAGCGGTTCGCTCCCTTCCCTCCTTAACGGGAACTCGTGCCCGCACGCTCCTTCCAGCTGCCCCAGCATCCTCGCCACCTGCCGCCTCGCAGTGAGCTGAAAGATTCTTCCTCCACTCACCTTCGCTCACTTCTGCCTTGTCTTCCTCCTTCAAGTCTCTCTGCAACTTGCCCCAAAACCCCCAGGAGATCAGCCCCAGGACGTCCTGCGACAAGGGCCATCGTGAGAAATGGAGGCGTGTGGAGATGATGGAATGAGACAACAAGGGATGAAGCATTCACGAAAACAGATAGAAAAGAATTCCCCATTCACAAAATGAGACAATGGGGAAGGAAGGATTGACGAGAATGCTGCTCCTGGTTGCTATCTCCTCACCTCCCTTGTCACAGACTCGAAACAGCGACAGTCGTGAAACCAGCCAGCGACAAAACTGCAGGACAAGTCAGGCGCGCGAGGAGATGATAGCCCGTCTCTCGCCTCCGCAGACAAGGAGACCATTTAAGGCATCTCCCCCAGAGCAACTAGCAGCCCTCGTCAGGTTCCCTCCTGCCCTGACACCGCAAACAATCACGATTGGACCTGCCGCTCGTCGCGCGTCATGAGGGGAGGGTTGGCGACGGGATCGAAGCGCCGCTTCTCGCTGGGAGGAAGGTTGAGAGGAGCATTGCGGTGAGAGAGGGAGACTTGTTTTGCAACCTGTGAGCAAAGATGTACCATGACATCTCTGATACCGCCCAAAACTCAACCAGGCGACAGGCTGCCTGAAGCAGCGGGCTGACAGCCGATGTGATCAGAATGAAAGTCAGCAAGGTGACATCTCACCTTGTGAGAGAAGAGACAACATGATGGTCGAAGGCAACAACTCCTAGGAAGCTCTGGTGTGACAAAGAAAAGTCACCCCCGTCCCTCCAAGTTCTTCGCCAATCGCACCAGGCTTGCCGCCGCTCCCACGCGGTAATCGAGGATGATGCTGATCAGATTCCTTCCGAACTTTGTCCTGCAGTCAACACGCGGCACGTCATCGCTGTGATGGCTGAGGGTGCAACACTTGATCACCAGCTCCTCCTGAACTTGGTGCAGATGCCGCAGAACTGCCGCAGTTCGCACTTGCACTCGTCGGGAGGAATCATGCTGGCGCATCGATCGTCAGCACTCATTCTTCCTCTCGTTGATGATCATCACATCTTTGAGCTGCTTGCTCTCGACATTCCGCTGACCATCTTGAGGTTCTGCTGGCGGCTGGTCACTCAATGGGGGCCCGGGCCTGTCACACCAGAGTCACGTCTCTTGGATGGGCGCGTCTTCCTATCCGGTTGATCAGTGCTTTGTTCTCAAAGAGCGCTTCTAGTATGCCGTTCATGAGACAACCTCAGCCATGGAGACTTTATCTTCGTTTGATGTCACCTTTCCAGTGTACATGCCCTCACCGCCTCCTCCGGATACTGTACCAGCTCTCTCTCCCTACCCTGCTCAACTTCCTCTTATTTCCTCACATGGGATCTCTTTCTCATAATGTCTTCAACCTCCTGTATCAAACCTTCCTCTTTGCCCGTATGAACCTGCTCCTTCTCCCTCCGCTCTCCCTCCTTCCCCTGCCGCCATCCCGTCTCGTTCATCTACTTTTATATACATTTTTAAATATCGAAAAGACGTCTTTCTGTGTTAGGCTACACCCCAAGATATCGTAACCCTGCTAGCCCACCCCTCAATCACCATAGAAAAGGACCCCTACTGACCCCTATATCCTGTGGATGCCGGAAGTTGCAGGGGGCGGGACCTGGGGTTGAAACTTACCCCTTTAAATTTCGTAATTTCATCTTGAAATTTGAAACTTTGAAATTCAGTTGCGTGCCAGCCGGATCTGGCCCTTGGACTAGAAGAGTCACACCGGTGACCGGGGCCCGGCGAAGTTCACAGGCCGAGGCCGCTCTCAGTGATATTTCTTTTCTTGTTGCCTGTCAAAGTTGAAAACTTACCAGCGGCGTTCTGGGCCAGCGGCGTGTCGGACTGTACGGCAAGTACTGACAGTGACGATGGTGATGGAGACGATGGCGGCGAAGGCGAAGAAACAGGAGGAGGAGGAGAAGGAGGCCCGGAGGAGGAGGAGAGAAGTTCACTTACCAGCATCGAGAAGAGCGACATGAACAAGTCAGCTTACTGGGGAGACAAAAGCGTGTCTAGCGAATGCTGCAGCATCCATCCGGAAGATCTCGATTATGTAGCTGAGCTGGAGAAGGAGGAGAAGGAGAGCCAAAGGCTTGGCTTATCCTTTAGTTCGTCCCTCAGCCAGAACCCGGAGCAGGCCACGATATCCAACACCCTCCCTCCTCTCTCGCCTACTGGGTTGCCTGGGCTAACGACTTACATTTCTGGCCTCTCCATCGGTGAACAGCAACGCCGATGCAAACTTCCTTCTCCTCGTAACTTGGCATGCAGGTGAACCGGCTGACCAGGACGTGCAGGGCCTTCCAAACTTCTCTTGCCCTCCTCCGTCTTACCCTCCTCCCCCCCGTCCTCCTCTGCACGCACCCCAATCAGCGTTCTCTCGATCCCCATCGGCCCCTTCCACCTCCATCTTTGTGCCCCCTGTCGCTCAACCTCAGGCTCGTCCTCCTCCTCGTGCCCCCTCTGCCCCTCAGACTTCAGCCCCTGCCCCCTCTCACAAGCACACCTCAGCTCCTGAACCAGGTTCTCCTCCTATTTCTCCTCCTCCCCCTCCCCCTCGGCACAGGCAAGGCAAAGCTACTGGGAGCATGTGGCAGGAGCCGCAAGCTGAGGGTTCGGGAAAAAACAACCCGTCTTCTATCGCAGGGAAGGCGAGGGCGTTGACCTATGAAACACAGGAAGAGCCTGCAAGGCAAGTTGAGGTAGTGAAGTCAAGGACCACGGGCAGAGCTCGTCTTGTGACGACTTGATGCAGTTGCAAGACGTGGGGAGGAGCTGCTCAGAGAAGGAAGGGAGCAGAGCAAGAGAGGAGGGCGCAGAGGTAGCGGGAGACGGGCTGCCGTCGTTCCAAGTTTTCTCCCCCCCTGGAAGCAGCAAGCTCCAAGAGCGATCGAAACCATCGCTCCTCCATGTCTCTCCCATCCTCCGCAACTTCGTCGGGGACGACATGCAGCGTACGGAGAGCGCACGAGTGTTCCATTTCGGCGCGTCTTCTAGGGCTTTGGGGCGTCCTCTGGCGTTGGGCAAGTCCAAGAAGATGCTGGAGGAGGTGGAGGAGACAAAGGAGAAGATCGCTGAGAAGATGCAGAGGGACTTAGGGATCTCCGATCACAAGATGCAGGTGGCCCTCGAAGAGTTTCAGAGAAAGAGGATGGAGCTATCGGCGTCCCTGCCCAACTGGGGGGACACTCCGATCCTGCTGCTGGCAGGTGAGGCTGAGCGGAGAGAGGAGAGGGAGAGAAGAGAGGAGGTGGTGGACGTTGGATGAAGAGTCAGGGGGAGGAAGGGAGGCAGGGGTTGAGAGAGTAGAAGGGGAGGAGAAGTGCGGGATGGGGAGGGAGGGAGGGAAAGGAAGCGAGCGAGAGAGCGAAAGGGAGGGAGGGAGGGAGGAGGCAGAGGAACGTTTGTAGATCGAGTGTAACAGGACATTTGCAGCATGCCTTGGCTACGTTGAGGTCATCCTACAGCTCTGCAAGCAGGATGCCGACATGAACATGAGGGATGTATGGGGAAGGACAGCGATGATTGCCGCTGCGACACACCTTCCTCCTCCTCTCTCCTCCCTCAACACCTCCGTCTCCTGCCTGCAGAGGAGGCTCATCTGCATTCGGGTTCTGAAGCAGCTGGGGGCAAACGAGCAGCTGCAGGACGAGGAGGGGAACACAGCGCTGCATTCTGCCAGCTCTGACGGCTTCCTGGAGGCCGTCGCCCTGCTGCACGAGCTTGGATGCCAAGTAGACAGGAGGAACGAGGAGGGAAACACGAGTATGATGCTGGCGGCTGGAGCAGGACGAGGCCCCGTCGTCTCGTACCTGCTGGGAGTCAGAGGGGACGCGAGCTTGAAGAACGCGTCCTCCTGTACCGCCGTCATGCTCGCCGCAGCAGCAGGACATGAAGACTGTCTGAGGAGGCTAATCTACTACGGTTCGAGGACGGAGGTCGTGCGGGGGCCCGTGAGGAACCTGTACGAGGTGGAGGAGGTGGAGGAAAGAGGAACGATCCGCGTGCGGCTGCAGTCGTCGAGCTTCACGTTGGAGAAGGCGGAGGACGCTTGGCGGGTGAACTTCGCAGACAGGCAGCAAGTGACAAGGAAGGAGATGTTAAGGTACCTCAAGGCCAACGACCCCAAGAGCTCGCGACGCATTCATGGCGATCAGGAGATCTTTACGTTTGAGGTGCTTGAGTTGTGCTGCCTTGCCGCTCCGAACCCTCTCGTCTATCTCTCCTCCTCTCCACTCCTCTCCTCTCCTCTCCTCCTCTCCTCCTCAACTCCCCATCGTGAGCCCCAGCTTCTTCGGCTGTTTTACACATCTGTTTGATGTCGCTTGATTTGGACGCACGAGCTTCAATCTTCCTTAGCGTGTTATCTACTTTCTCAATGACAGCCTTCGTGTACATGGAAGGCTTCCCGCAAGTTGCCGGGCTGATATCTCCGTTTCAAACTGTCCGTGCCCTGACCGTACCTACGATGATTGAACCTGACGGAACATGTCACACCACACAGAACAAGAGTTCATGCTCATCAACACATCCCCATCATCACGCTCCGTATCGCAAGGTCGCATTTCAAAAGAACATCACAAAATCTAGTCGTAGGACCATTCCGCGATCATCCCCTTGAATTGCGCCTCATGCGCCCCTGGGCACTAATACACCAAGACTCCCAATCTCATCCTTGCTCCTCTACCCTACCTCAACCCCCTCCTGATCCAACACATGCATGATAATGTTCATCGATCAAGATTTCCACATCCTGCTCTTGTTCCTCCTCCAGCCCCTGACCCTCATTGTCTTCTCTGCTGCCTATCCATGCCCGCCATGCCTTGCCCGCCAATGGTTTAAGACTCCCGCCCCTACCCCCTGCCCACACGTACCACCCCAACCCCATGTCCAGAAATACCCCCCAGTCACACCCTACCCCTCAACACAAAATTCACCCATATCTTACCTACTGAACATATCACAATTCCTAATCTGGATGATAGTGAATTGGCATAACCATCATATCTTCACCGAATGAGATGAGTACCTACCACTGCCCATCTACACCCCTACCTCCCACCTGAGAACCCCACCTTTCTTTCCACTGCGTGATACGACCCCCTCACCCTGAAACAACTGAAACACCCTACCCTTTCGGACTAAAATGACAACCCTCCCTACCCCACCTCAAAACCACCCCTACCCCTGGTGAATGTGGTCGTGGTGGTCTGACACCTACTGAACTCTAAGCAGTCAAGGTAGACTTTCTTTCTAGTGACTACTATGAACATTTGGGATAGGGTCTTTACCTTGAACTGTGCTGCACCACCCTACCTCAATTTTTACCTACCAGCGTATCCAACTGATGTCATAATTGATGACCCCCTGGCTGCCTTGACTCCTTCATCGCTTCACCAAACTTGCACATGGTCTACTATTGCCCTAAAGATGACCGATCATATATTAATTCCAGTCAAGAAAAGCACTATCCCCTTACCCTTGGAGAAATCCCAACTATCATGCAAAAAAAATGAAGACATGGGGGTACTATGCCTTTTATGGCCATTCAAAAGGACCCCCACTGGAGAGCACATATAATCACCCCCACCCCCACCTTCTCAACAAGTCAACCACCCCTACCCCCCAATTGAAACAAGTGGAGAAGTGACCCTAGATGCAGCCACTACCGTAGATTTTAGTTAAAGAGCTGGTCTACCATGGACCCACCCCGTCTCCTTCAACTGAGGCAGTAGTGCCCTACATCGGAAACTGCCCAGGGGACACTCTGTAGTCGCAAGGGTAGAGTTGGGAAGGGGGTGAGGGTACCTTCACTACGGGTTACAAATAGGTGAAGTCTTGAAAAAAGGGGTGATTTGCCTATTTTTTGCCTATTATATGGAGGGGTAGGAAATACTTTAGGGGGGTCATGCAACAGTTGTGTAGTCAAATACAGGGTCCGTGATGCATTTCAAGAAAACCTGAAGCAATAAAAGGGGTGGAGGGTGGTACTTCAATTTCGATGAAATAGAAGGTCAGGTGTGGGTGGGGTAGGTGGTGATGGGGTGGAAGCCCGATGCATCCGCTCGGTTTTAGATATATATGTTTATTAAGTGGTAAATTAATATTCTATAATAGTACTGATGAGGTGATTTACAAATATGAAAGACCAAATAACAATATTATTAAAATATTCTGGTACATCGTGCAGGGCCAGCACCCTGTGGCAGCACAATGGGGGGTCATTTATAACATATTGTATACCAAACGCTGTACTCTAGGTCAGGAGATCGCGATCTGGCTTTTTCCCACTTCTACCAGATCGCGATCTCCCCATACAAAACCATCTTTTCCCAATAATACTATTTTAAAACGAGGGTGGCATCGTGGCCTGGTGATGCACGCGAAAGTCCAATATAGGGGCCCGGGGCCGCCCAGCCGATAGCGGATCCGAGCGTGCCATCACTCAACAGTTCCTCTCACTGATTTTTAACTTAACTTTGAGTAAAGATTAAAGTACCAAGGAAGGATTTTTCATTGCACCTGATCCCGGCATGGCGGCGGCCGTCAGGTTGAAGGTAAGCTATGTTGGAGGGCAGGAGGCAGGAGGCAGGAGGCAGGAGGCAGGAGGCAGGAGGCAGGAGGCAGGAGGCAGGGGGATGGAAGCGGGCTCGTGTGGTAAGATGTTGGAGGATACTAACTAGGCCGCAGCTCTGGTTGCTGGTATTGGCTGTCTTGCTCCAATACTCGCAGAGGGTGAGCTCAGCCAAGAATGTAGCTCAAGCTCCGAAGCCAGTGCTTGGGAGGTGACTCCACTGTCTACCTGTTGCCATAACACACGATGCTTCTTTGTGCTGTTTATGTTGTCTGCCAGCAATGATAGTCATGGATAATATACACGGCAGGCCTGGCTCAAACTTGAAGGCTGGCCTCGTTGGGCTCCCCAATGTTCTGAAATACCCTGCTTGCGTCATGTTACAATATGACAAGTGTTTGAAGGTGGGGAAGTCGTCGTTCTTCAATGTCCTGTGCTCGATGGAGGTCCCAGCGGAGAACTATCCGTTCTGTACGATAGATCCTTCAGTCAGCAGGGTTGGCCTGCCTTTTACGATTGTCTTCTGCTGACTTGTCTTGTTGAGGTTGAGATACCCGACGAGAGGTTCGACTGGTTGTGTGAGCATTTCAAGCCGCAATCCCGCGTCAGACAGTTCTTGCAGATAACGGTGAAGAAGAAGTGTTCGGAGGATGAGAGGAGGAGGATCAGGGGTAGGGCAGGGGGCAGGGGGCAGGGGGCAGGGGGCAGGGGCAGGAAGATGGAGATGGGAGAAGATGGGGGGGGGGCGAAGGAGGAGGAAGGAGGAAGGTTGGAGAAAGGAGGTGGAGAGAAGGATGAGGACGCTGTTGCTGGCAGTGATAGAGTGGAGGAGGATTTAGAAGGCTGACATCAAGGGCTGTGTGCAGGACATTGCTGGGCTTGTGAAGGGAGCGGCGGAGGGGCAAGGGTTGGGAAACGCTTTCTTGTCGCACATTCAGGTGCTCTGCAACCTGTGGGAATGTCAGCTTGCTCTGAGAGTTGAACAGGCTGTCGATTGCATATTCCATGTTGTCAGAGCTTTCGATGACACGGAGATTGCGCATGTGGAAGACAGTGTAGACCCTGTTCGTGACCTGGACATCATCTCCAAGGAGCTGATCCAGAAGGACTGTGAGTGGTGCGATCGGAGGCTGGACACTGCTCAGAAGAAGGCAAAGTTGGTGAAGGGAGGTGAGAGGAGGAGAATGTGGCAGGGACGATGGTCAGGATGATGTTGATGATTTGGAGATGAAGGACCTTGAAGATGATGTGAAGAGTGGTGGTGATGGGTGTGGTGGTGAAATTTTACATGATGATGGAGTTGGTTGAGATGATGGTGATTGCGATGATGACGATTATGGAGAAGAAGACGATGACCATGGTTTTAGGAGCTTCATCTCCAGAACAAAAAGAGCTGCAGATGCTCATGAAAGTAAAAGAGCATCTTTCTCAAGGTCAGTCCTCCGTCGCTTTTCCCCCTCCCTCTCCTCCTCTCTTCTCTCCTCCTCTCTTTCCTCTTCTCTCCTCCTCTCTTCTCTCCTCCTCCATTCTTGCCTCCTCCTTATCACTCACTCACCCACTATGCATCAGGAAAGAACATCCGAGACGGCGACTGGTCTCCAGCAGAAGTCGAGCTGCTCAACACGATGCAGCTCTTGACCGCGAAGAGAAGCATCGTGCTGATCAATCTGAGCGAGCAAGACTACGTAAAGAAGAAGAACAAATGGATCCCCAAGATCAAGACGTGGGTGGATGAGCATGCGCCTTCCGATACGATCATCCCTGTGAGATGGCAGCAGAGGAGGAGGAGGATGGAGAGGGTTGGCAGAGTGGTTGCTGAGGAGGACGAGGGAGGGCGGAGTTTGCCTGTGGTTGGGGTTGGGGTGTATAAGGACTAGGAACAGGATGAGTGGAGCCCAGTGGTATTGTAGGGGATGGAAGGGGAGGGAAGGGGAAAGGAGGAGGGAGAGAGGAGGAGGGGTTGAAGGGGGTTGAAATTTCGATGTTTACTGACTTGTCCTGCTTGTTTCAGGTCAGTTGCGTGCTGGAGAAGAAACTTGTGTCAATGGATGAGGCGGAGAGGAAGACTTTCTGTGAGAGCAACAGCGTGCAGAGTTGTCTTACCAAGGTTAGGAGAGTCTTGGAGGAGTTGTTGGAGCAGTTTGACAAGATTGTTTTCTTGTCTCTATCTTGTTTCTCTTACTGCAGGTGATCCATGCGGGGAAGGCAGCGCTCAACATGCAATGTTTCTTCACTGCGGGAGCAGACGAAGTGAAGGCCTGGGGGATTCAGGTGAGAGGAGGGAAAGACGATTGACACGGAATGGAGGTGTCTGCCATCTCTGTGTGACCCCTTGGTAGATCGTTCCTGATGTCTGATGATAAAATTTTCGGTGGCGCAGAGGATAATGGTGGTGGTAGTACTGCTGATGGTGATGGTGATGGTGATGGTGATGGTGCTGGTGGTGATGGTGGTGACGATTGAGATGATGATTGAGATGATGATGATGATGATGATGATGATGCCTTGTTTGCACTTCCCAGGAAAGATTTGATAACCTTTGTAATGTCTACCGTGTTGTGATCAGGGTCGTATTTAACTTCTGCTCTGATTGCGGCAGGTCGGGACGAAAGCTCCTCAAGCGGCCGGTTGCATTCACAGCGACTTTGAGAGAGGCTTCATCATGGCGGAGACGATGGTGATATCGAGGAGATGAGCGAATCTCGAGAATTGTTGTCATGACCTTGAAGCCTTGCTGTGTGTTGCGTCTTCCTTTGTTCTTGTTATCAAGTGATATCTTGTGATGCCAATGATGTTGACACGGATCACGTGTCAAGGCGTTCGAAGATCTCAAAAGTGCGGGAAGTGTGAACAACGTGAAGACGGCAGGGAAGTACAAAATGAACGGCAAAGATTATGTGGTACAGGTATGGAGGGATGTTCTGGATCCTGTCATTACCCTCCTTCTCCATCATCAACTTCTTCTCTTCCACCTCCTTTGTCAGCCTTTCCTTCTATCTTACAAAACCCCGCCCCCCCTGAATTCGTGCCCCTGCCTCGGTCCCAACTCCTGCTCCTGCCCTGTCCCAACTCCTGCTCCTTCTTCATCACCTGACCCTGGCCCTGCTCTATCCGCTGCTTTTGCTGTTTGTTCTGCTCCATCTATCTCTTTCCTTCACCCATATCTTATTGCTCTTGATTTGGTCTTTGTGTCTGCAGGATGGCGACATCATCAATTTCAAGGTTTGACATGTTTGTTGTTGTCAATCGTTGGAGTTGAGTTTGCGATTCAGTTCAATGTGTCACCTCCACAGAAGAAGAAGTGAAGTTGGTAAATCGAAAGAAGTGGAAAAGAGATAAGAGACAGAACAGAACAGAACAGAACAGGACAGGACAGGACAGGACAGGATGACTACGAGTGAAATTATTTGTACATGTAAAGACGGCAGAAGCTTGACGATAGATCATTCTACGAGCTAAAGAGCCGTGATTGCAACCTGTCATGTGAACCCTGACAATTCAAGATCGTCAGACATGATCTATGACGATAAGTTACGATTGATGTGAAACCTGAAGCAGGTCGAGGATGGGCGAAGAGGAGACTATCCCGAATGTTACTTCCTCCTTGACTTGCCCACCCTCATCCATCCAACCCCACTGCAAGCAGAAGAAAATATCAGCATGTTGATCTTCAATATTGACAACTTCGTGAAGGACACCAACCATGTCCTCCTCCTCCTCATCATCATCATCATCATCATCATCACCATCACCATCATCATCATCACCACCATCATCATCATCATCACCATCATCATCATCATCATCATCATCATCATCATCATCATCATCATCATCATGGCATCACCGTCATCATCTCAATCATCATCATCTCAATCATCTCAATCATCATAGTAATAATCACCACCACCTCACTGACCTCGTTCTCTTCTTCTTGTCGTATGGTATTCTTTTCCTCCACATTCATCCTCAGCGCATGCAACTCACTTGCAAACTTCGCCTGCTCCCCTTGTCAGTAACAATATGTGCATTCTTGCTTTAAATCATCCACATCTCCCTCCTCCTCCTCCTCCACCGCCACCTCGTCCTGCTCCTGCTCTTCCTCCTCTTTTTCCTCCTGCTCCTGCTCCTCCTCCTCTCTTTCCTCCTCCTCCTCCTCAACAACAACAACAACAACAGCAGCAGCAGCAGCAGCAGCAGCAGCGGCAGCGGCAGCGGCAGCGGCAGCAGCAGCAGCAGCAGCAGCAACAAGATTACCTGCACTCCCTGTCCTTCCAACGGCCCGCACACACCAAGACGAACGGCAGCGGAAAGTATTGACCTGGGTGACGTTAGGATGATGATGAGAAAGAGGGACGGAGGGAGGGACTTGGCTGGAGGTGGAGCAGGCAGAGCAGGAGAAGCATGATGAAGAGGCGGGCGGGAGCGGGCGGGAGCAGTAGCAAGAGCAGGAGCAGGAGCAGGAGCAGGAGCAGGAACAAGAGCAAGAGCGGGCGGGAGCAGGAGTTCAAGCATAAAGGAGATGCACAGACGCATCTCCTGATCTCAGCAGAGTGGATGACGAGGGCTCAAACAAGAGGAGGGAGAAGAGGAGCGGTAAGGCATGACGACATGGAAGAGGGCGGGAGGAAGAGGAAGGGGAGCGGCCCAGCAACCAACCTCAGAGTCAAGAAGAGGAAGAGCGACTTGACGGTCTCGATCGGTAGGCCAAGTCTTGCGCAGATGAAGCCGAAGAGAGGAGCGAAGTGATAGTGGAGGGGCTGCAGGGCCCTGAGGTCCTTCTTCAGGCTCTGCATGCACGCAGGGATGGTCACATGGAGCTATCCGACGCGCCTCCTCGGGTCCTCACCGACACTCTCTCGAAGGCAGCGGAGGAGGCGGCCAAGAAGCCTCGTCCCTGTGCGATGCTCGACTTGCGGGCCACGTGGTTAGACGCTAGGGCCGCGTCGCATGCTTGATCGAACTCGAGGAGGGCAGGGAACGAATGGCGCTGATGAGCGGCAGCGATGATGGAGGAAAACAAACAGCATTGAGAGTGAAGAGTTTCAGCAATGAATCGTTTGAGATCCTCCACAGACTTCACTCTCCCGCTCTGTACAGCCGTCTCGAGCCCCAACCTGTCGGCATGTTAGGTCAGGTATGATGAAATCCTCCTCTTCTCACGAATGATTCAGAGTGCCTGAGTGATAAGGTCAAGGACAACTTGAGCATCATGCAACGCAATCGAAGGATCCCAACTTCTCTTCAACTCCTCTTCACTTGTTGACACCTTTCCTCCCTCCCCTCCGACACTCGTACTCCCCCATTCTCATCGTGAACCTGCGCCTCACCCCTCCTTCTCTCGCTCTTCTCCTCTCCTCTCTGACTCTCGTCCTCATCCTCGCCCTTCCTATCCTCCTCTCCTCTCCTCCTCTCCTCTCCTCTCCTCTCACCAGCAGGGAAGGAAGAGTCGGCAATCTGCCATACCACGGTATCCATTACAGACCACCCTCTCTATGAACCCGACCCACAAAAAAATGTGAGTGACCACCCCCTACCCACTTGCATCCACCGTTCCCCTCATTTCCTCCTTGAATTCCCTAAATTTTGAGGACCCCCCACCTACCATGAAATCCCGGGACCCCCATCTCTCTACCCCTACCCAACGCTATTGAACTGCAAAACTTTTCAGAGTTTCTATTTTGAATAGGGGGTGGGGTACTCAATTGTGGGGTCCTTCTGAGCTAAATTTTCAGTGATTAAGGAGGGTATATTCAATTTTAGTCGGGTAGGGGTGGGGTTCAGAAAGTACGGATGGCGTTTATCCGATGAAAGAAATTGAGCGAGGAGGACCAGGCGGGCAAGGCGGGGGGGAGGAGGGAGGGAGGGAGGGAGGGAGGGAGGGAGGGAGGGAGGGAGGGAGGGGGGACAGGCAGGCAGGCAGGCAGGCAGGCAGGCAGGCAGGCAGGCAGGCAGGCAGGCAGGCAGGCAGGCAGAGGAAAGTGAGGGAGGGAGAGAGGGGAGAGAGGGGAGAGAGGGGACATAGAAGGGATGGAGGGTACGGAGAGGGATGCGACGGAAAGGCCAGAACCAAGTTCCCATCAGGGAGAGAGGAGGAAGGGAAGAAGGGGCGGATAGAGTTGAGAGGAGAGGGATCAGGGAGCAGGGATTGAATGGAGGAAGAGGCGAGGGTCGCGGGAGGGAGGAAGCAGAACAAGAGAACAGAAATGTTTTGGAAAGGAGTTCGGGAGTTCGGGAATGAGTTCTTTGAGCCAGGATGAAGAGTAGGGGAGGCGCGATGCTCATGGCGGGGGGGAAGGAGATCGTGAGCGAAACAAAGGCGGAGAGGAGGGGAGGGCAAGGCCTGTAGACGATATGGCAGGGCGGAGAGGGGTTTAGGTGAGCGGAGCATGAAATGAGGCAAGACAGCTGAAACGTAGAGGCATCTAGCAGCAGAAAGGATGAAGAGACTTGGTGGAGAGCAGAAGGTGGATCGATGAGAGATGTACCTGGTGGGAGAGGATGGGAGCTGTGTGATGGTACTTTGAGCCTGATTGTCAGGTGTCTTGCAGCAGACCAGGATGAAGGGGACACGATGACGATGATTGTCAGCATGTAAGAAGACAACCTCTCAGTTATTTTCCTTCCATCTTGCACTGAGAGAGACTCTTGTCATTTCAGTCTGAGTTGAGGAGTGAAGCGAATTTGCTGTCGAGGGAGGAACACCCTCCCTCATCCGCAGGGATGCAGTATCAGCGTCATTCAAGATCGGTGGACCTGGTAGCAAGCAGCAATCACTCGACGGACGTGAATGGATTCCAGACAAAGCTGGAAGGGATCGGGGTTGTGTTCAAGCTCGACAAAGCCAAGTGATCTCCTTCTCCCCGATGCTCTCGAGTCTCCTTTGTGCACCTCCCTGCCCCTCCTCTTGTATGTCCTCTCAATCATCTCACAGGCGATATTTCTACATCTCCCGAGTCATAGAGAACGGGGCTGCGTATGCTCACGGCAACATCTTACCTGGAGACATCTTCGTCGAGGTGATGGAGGTTGCTCTGGTTGCGTCTCTGCCTCACCAGGTTGCTTCCTCCAGGTGGATGGAGTAAAAGTTCACAACAAGACTCCAGACGAGCTGGCTCAGCTTATCTTGGGTCCTCCGGGCAGCATGGTTGACCTTGTACTCCGCCAGGGCTCCATTATCAAGGAGATTTCAGTGAAGAGGGCAAGGCAGCAGGCCAACGATATTGGCAGCACGCCGACCAAGCTTCCCTCCGACTTGAAGTTGGCTTATCAGATTCCCATGCCGTCCATGCAGATGCAGCAGGTTCTACCACACGACCACCGCTATGTCCATCCAGATCCCTCGCGCTCGATGCGCAACCCGTCGGATTCTCCTCCGCTCCTCATGCCTGCCAACTCGCTGCCCCGCACTGTGCATGCTGGATCAAGAAACGCGGGGATGCAGGACACGCGAGGCCTGCCGCATGTAGACGATCGCTACTTCGAGATGTCAACGAGGCCCCCGAGAGCTAGCGACATGCCCGACATCAGCCGCATCAGCCTGCACTCCCAGATGCCGATGAACAGGTCAAAGGTGACGCTGTCATGTTGTCTGCGTCAACAGGTGGTAGCGCCTGACAATCTGCCTGCAGGAAGTCGATTTTGCATCACAGTACATGACCTTCGGCCAACCACCCGCAAACTTCCAGCACAATCACACCCCAACGGTCCAGATCAGTCCAAGTGCGACAACATGGTTGTGGTTGTGAACCTTGTGGGTCCTGACTGCGTTTCCAGCAAGCAGCCATTATCATCTCCTCCAATCACCGGGTCTTGACTTGCCTCTCATTGCCACTCGCTGCGATGCTGACGTGTCACCAAGTAGATGCTCGAGACCTCAACCGGCAGCATCGAAACGCGTTGCCAGGTCATTCCGCTCCTCATGCCGCCATGCCGTCGGTAAGTTGGACTCTAGAGACCGGTGATGATGGTGATCTCTGCTGGCAACCAGGTCGAGAGTGACCAGGAGTTGGCCATTAGACTTCAGGCGAGGCAACCGTGAAGTCCCTCCGTCCCTTGACCTCCTTGGCGCAGGCCGATGAAATCTTGCGGAACGATCGAGCCCAGTCGGTCTGTGATGTTCAGTCCAGGACAAGCCGCTCAGGCCTGATGCACGTGCAGGAGGCGGAAAGAGATCATGTCTCCATCTCCCACGTACCCCCACCCAGATTTGCCTCCCATGCAAACAGCCAAGTCTTGTCAAAAGAGGAGGTTCCGTCAAGGAAAGCCACGTCATCACCTCCCACCGGAAGAGAGAAGATGGTAGCAATCGCTTGACAGGCAGCAGGAGTGATGGACACGTGCAGGTCTGGGTGATGCGGCATGGCATGAGGCTCGATGACCAGGTGCTGCTCGCATGCTGCGGTGACATCTGGCGGCTCTGACGACCCTCGAGGACCCAACGTGGAAGCTGTCGGCCAGTCGCCCTTATGACCCTCCCATCTGCGAGCATGGGAGAGAACAGGTCAGAAGGTGCAGGGGAGGCAAGACGGAGAAGGGCAGGAGGCAGTTGGGGAGGGGGAGGGGGTAATAAGGGTTGATGGAAGGAGGTGGAGGACGAAGGGAAATAGATCAGAGTGCTTGGTCTAGCATGGAAACTCAAGTGTGGTTACAGTGCAAGTTGGCTGGAATGAGTTTTAAATCTTCGAGGTGAGAAGAATCTGGTCGTAATAGTCCTGATGTGACATGCAGGTCACAAGTCGGCGACATCTCCTTCGTCCTCTCCTCGCCCTTCTTGAGATGCGTGCAAACCGCTGCAGAGGTGATTTCGCCCCCCTCGCGCTGAGGGTTGATCTTCCCTCGTGTAGGTGGCGTCGATTCTCGGTATCTCAAGGATCTTCATCGAAAATGACATCTGTGAAGTCTTGGAGCTGAGAAATGTCAGCGTTCAGCCCAAGTGCCTCAAAATGGATCAGTTGGTCAAAGGTGCTCCCCTGCTGTACCTGAGCTGGGGCTGACGCCACCCCCCAGTGGAGCCCATGCTCGCACATCATGAAATCATCCCCTCCTCCGTGAAGATGCCGTCGGTGAGCCTAGATCGACCTCCCCGTGGCTGCTCGGCCTGACTAGAAATCTGTTCAGTGGCCAGAGAACTTGCACGAAGCAAGAGTGCGCTTCAGAAACGCCTTCGACCGCATCGCCAAGTCTTACGACGGCAACGTGCTCATAGTCACGCACGGAGATACGTGAGGGCGATTGTGACATGTCGCACGAGCTGATTGTGGTTGTAAGGGTTGCTGAATTCATCTCGATGACCTCAAAGATTCAAACGGACAAGATATACTCAGTTCCAAATTGCTCGGCAGCTGGTGAGCTTTCCTGCCTCGTCTACATCTGTCTCACGTCTCAACAGGAGCGAGGCACGTGGACGGATGTTGGGACAAGTGCACGTACAATCTCTGGGCAACACGTGTTTGTTGTGTGAAGGTGTTTGCAGGTTGAGTGGAGAGATATTGATCTTGGACCAAGAGCACTGACTGGTTTGTATTGATGTTTTTCAAAACATGTATTCTTAATCTAAAATAAACATCAACGAATCACATCGGGAGCTCAAACTTGGGTGCCACGAACTTCGTCGTCGTAGTCGGCAGGAGCCTCGTACTCCTTCTGGGCTCCTCCCACCTTAGACTCATCGTAGATTCCGATGAAAGGCGCTCCGATGTAGGGGAATCCAGGAAGTCCATCGTTCTGGGGAGGGATCTGGTTCAGACGAGCCAGGAGCATGTCATCCATAGGGGTAACAGCGGTGGGGTACGGCTGAACGGGTCCGAGCTGGGGGAACTCAGGGTGAATGCCGCCAGGAAGCAACTGTCCGTTGGAGGCGGTGGCAGCAGGAGCCATCATGGTGCTGAAGAGAGGAGGGCCCATCATCTGAGGAGGCTGGCTTCCCCTGGGTGGCTGCTGTGGCTGCTGCGACTGGGACTGCGGCTGCTGCTGGCTGATCATGGCGGGGAAAGGCTGGGGGGCCGGGAAGGGCATGCTCATCATACCAGGAGGAGGAGCGAAGGCCATGGGGGCTCCGGACATCATGAAAGGAGCAGCCGGGATAGCTCCCTGGGGCATGGAAGCGAAGGGGAAGGAAGTGGGCATTCCGATAGGGCCAGGGGTGGTGCTAACGCGAGGAGGAGCAGCGCTCATCTGCAAAAAGCAAACGAGGTCAACAAGTGTCAACAAGCTACTCAATCGATCGGCTCTTTGCACTTCCTATCTGTTCCATTATAATCATCTTGGCTACTATGGAAATGCATAGAATTCCCTAGGATCATACTGTTCAAACGAATTCCGTTTACGCCCAGCCTCACGTCATCACACGCAGGAAAAGAAAGACATCATCGGTGACACTTCATGGAATCTTTCGAAAGCTTCAACGTCTGCTCTAGGTCAAAGCTTTACACTGCTTACAATCATCGGGAAAGAACGAGAAACAAGAAAATTCAAATCTTTCGAAAAAAATGTGATCACCAGCAGATATTTAAACCGCACGTCATCCACGAAATTACCCATATCTCAGAGCAGCATTTCTCAAACACACTCTTGCATTTCAATCTCACAAATAATCTCTCTTTGAAATCATCACTCCTTCAGCATTTGCCTCATTCCTCAACAACATCCTTGTTTCCGCCATCCCCCCATTCCTCTCCAACACCCTCGTCACTCTGTTCCTCCTCTGTTTATGCCACCACCCTTACCCCCTTCTCTTCCCACCAGTCGTTTGATGACCCGTTAATATTGTACCCCTACCCCCAATTTAACGGGTGTAACGAAACAATCTCACACCCCTACCCTTGATTCCTCATAACTTTAGCGTTGTCACACCTAGAGAGAACAACCCCTGGTGTTGGTGTTGAGATTTCAATAACCCCCCACCCCACACAAGTTAGGTCCACCCCCTGCTCTCACATGTCCAAACCCGGCTGGTAGTGGATGCCGCCCCCTACCCCACCCCATCATTGATCCGCAGTTTCACTTCCAACCCCAAAGCTTTCACAACGTCCATATGCTCATTTTGCCTCAAGCTGACATAAGGGAAATTACACCCTCACGGGTATCCCTCCAGAATCTTATGCCCCCACCCTACTGCACCCCCTCAATTATGAGGTCTCGCCGCTCGCCTACTAGTAACGGATTTTTCCAGTGGCAAGATCACCCCTACCTGCTGGATGAACGTTGAAATGGGGGGTTCATGGGTACAACCTCGATCTTCTCCACCCCTACCCTATGATCAGTAGAGAAGGAGAGGGAATACGGGGGGTAGTGGCAGCGCTCCTTTTCACTAGTGGGCTACTTCAAGATGTGATCCCGTCCTGTAACGTCACCTATCACCACCCATCATTACATGGGGAAAGCCAGGGGTGGTCATCACTACGGGTGGCGGCTAGTCGGTCGGCCGCTCCGACTGAGCGCCCGGGCAGGGCCCTCCGATGACTCGGACCTCGGGCCCGGGTCCGACGGTCCGAGTCACAGGCAGTCACTTGAGTGTCAGTTGCCAAGAACAGAGCCGCGGCCCGGGCCGGAAGTCGGACTCCCGCTTGGTTGCTCGGAACCGTTTCGGCGGCGGCCCGGCGCCGGGCAGCCGGGCTACTACTAGTAGACGGTGTGCCAGCGGCGTGTCAGTGCTCCGAGTCGGGGGCCGAGGCTCGGCCCGGACGGACTGCGGCGGCATGATTTCTATATTGATCGATTGACCATTCTTCGTTGCCTACGGTTGAGATGAAGATGCATTTGATGAAGTTTCTGAAGCTGTCAAAATATGTCGGTCCCATGGCTCAGTCTTGGGCCGCGGCGGCCCGCACAGGCTGGCCGGGCCCGTGACGGACGCGTGACGGACGCCCGGCCCTGCTCGGACCCGGCGGCCCCACCCGGCGTGACAGTCTCCGGGACTCCAGGAGACTGACTCCAGCCTACTAGCCTACTAGCCTACTCCGGGAGACCGCTCAGGCTCAGCTCGTCCAAAATCCTTCGTCCGGTCGGTAGGCTCATAAACGAGGAGGCAGAAACTTGACTGAAAGTTGTTAATACTAAATCCGCTTCAGACGCGTTGACCCGTCGAATTCTACTGACCATTTCCAATTGACTTTCATTTTACTCTATTCACGAACATTTTGGCTAAATATCCATATTAAATTTCAACTATCAAAAAGACATTCCGATAAAATTGTTCAAAGATCATGCCAACATTTTGGTAAAGTTTGCTCCGCCCTTTCATTTCCTGCAAACCTACAGAACTATTCCTAAATATTGAAATATGCTCTAAAAGTTTCAATTTTTCATCTAATCATCAACAATCACATCCTAAATGTTCATGGCATTTTCTGTGTCGGCTGGGACAGAATTGTGACCAAGGGTAGTCAGAAATCTCCTGAAATTTTCATTGATATTTCTTCTTTAACTTTAAATTTCAGTGAAAATATTGAAAAGTTTCGAAGCGATCTCTTGAGTTGTCGGGTAGGGTACTCTAAGGATGGGTCAACGCGGAGGGTGATCTACAGGTGGACCACAATGTCGCGGCTGATCGCTTTTGTGTGCGCCATGGCGCTCGTCAGCGTCGCCATGGCGCAAGCTGACCAGGATGAAGATTTCTTCTCTTCACCCCCCCTCTCCCTCCCTTCCATATCATCGTTCGTTTCCTCCCCCTTTATGGGACCCTCCCCCTTCACTGGCATTGGGAGCCTCCTCAATGATCTTGAGAAGGACGCCGCCCCATCTTTCGGAAGACCTACCTCCGTGCGTATGTTCAGGATCCCCCTCAGTAGCTTCAGGATGATGCCCTCGCAAGGAAGTGACGAGAGCAAGAGCCAGGAAACCGCTTTCATGCAGCCACGCATTCGTGTTTTCCGACTCCCTTCCCTTCCTTCCCTTGATGGATTGGTCAACCGCATGGTTTCGGACAGCCCAAGGTTTGCGCCCTCATGTTGCCAAAGATGCTATTTAATTTTATCGTTCTTTGTGATAGATCGCTTCCGGAGAGGTTTTCCCGCATTTTCAGTGGCATGGACTGCGATGCCTGCAGCCGTGTCAAGTCAAACATGAAGTCTGTTCGTATCATGATGGGGCCAGATGGCAAGACAGTGCGCACCACAACTGAGCAGGGTCCTGATGGTGTCATGCACACTACCCGCACTGTCTCAGATGGACGAAAGGTTGGTATATGCGAGATGTGCTGAATCTCGTGTTCATATGTATTTTGTCTCGATGAACTATGCTTTGATGGGAGGATGGCTTTGATGGAAATTCATCGTCTTTGCATGATTTCCATTGCTTTTCAGCCATCCGATGATGTCGAGGAAGGTAACGGGGATCTTCCTGATATTTTAAGTTCGTTTATCATCCCCCTTGCCGGACTGTCTCTGAATGATGATCATGAGGTTTCATCATCAAGTAGGACAGTTTTTAAGTGATGTTCAATGCAGAAGATGGATAATCTTGCCAATCGCGTTCAGTCTCACATGAAGGCTATCAGCATTGTACATGGCCGCGATGGCAAGACCGTACAGGTTTTTGACAATTCACTTCGTGGTTGATTCTTGCTCACTACTTGATCATCAGACTGTGTCAGAGCAAGGACCCGATGGCAAACTTCACACCACTAGGTCCGTTTTTGACGCCAATGGCAATAAGGTCCGCTATTTTTCCTTGTACCTTCCAAATATGATTTTTGTCTTTCTTTTTAGGTCACCGAGAACACCCCGGTTTTGAGCAGGACTGTTCCCGCAAATGTAAATGCACTGAGACTGTTGATCATATCAGTCCTCCTGAAATCAATCCTGTGTCAGCCTGTTGCTCCTACCACTGTGAAGGTTGATGCACCCAAGAAGGAGGCTGCCCCAGCTGAGAAGCCAGCGGTGATCTTTCTGCATAGTGTTCATTATCTGAAATTTTGATGATGTATGTAGGTGCACCACATTACCAAAGAGGCAGCCAAGGTGAACATGTCTCATCGCTGCAAATGAAAAACTTAAAGTTTGTTGAAGGACGCCGTGACTTCAGCAATCGATGTGAATGCTAAGGATGTTTCTAAGCTGCATGATGAGAATGCACGCAAGGTATTTCATTCCTCATGTTCTTTTTTTCTGCTTCTCTGAACTTGATTTCCCGTAGGAAATCGCTAAGACCATTGCGGACAAGCTTGGCATCAAGGTTAGTTAATTTCTCAACTTAAGATTTTTTTCACGGTGCAGTTTGCCATGGAACGTGTTCCCTGATTTTTTTCCTTTGCCAGGAATCCGATGTGCAGATTTCCATTGACAACTCTGGAGTCAAGGTCGTTTCGTGTCTCTCTAATTATTTCCTTGACCCTAGGTTCTCAGGTTTCCGCTGCCCCAAAGAAGGAGGAACCCGTCGCAGTGAAGACTGCCGCTGTGAAGGCTGCTCCTCTTGCCGAGTCGGCAAAGGCTGTTGACCCCGTCGCTGCTTCGAAGGCTCCTGTCAAGGTAAGGGAATTGCATCAAGATATGTTGGCTCAACCGCAGCCAACAGGAGTCAAAGAAGGAAGACAAGGTCGAAGATGTTGATGCCCTTGAGAAGGACTTCTTGGTGCGAAACCTCCCTTGGGCTCCGTTCCTATCTCACATCAGTTGTAGAATGAGGAGAAGGAGGAGCTGGCAGTGAAGAGCCGTGAGAAGAGCACTCTTTCCGAAGTCAAGGTGAGATCGGGGTTGCAGCGGCAGCACCGGACGGCTAACTTGGCCACACAGAGGGCCGAGCTTGAGGCTGCTGCTGCAGTTGCCAAGAAGCAGAAGGCTGCTGACAGGCTCAAGGTGAGGGACCATACTTGTATGCTTCATGCAACTAAGAAGCCTGTAGGATCTCTACAAGAAGATGGAGGCAGCGACCATGCTTATTAACTAAAGTGTGTTCGATGACAGTCGAGCCTGCAGAGAGTTTCTATGCATGCGACTTGGATATTGTAAAGTAATTTACGAAAACTCCCCTACTTGCTCAGAATCTGCATAGCACAACAACTCATCCCTCCGTCTATCTGCCTATCCTCACAGCCTGTTGTAATGCATGAGCTTGTATGTTCTGTTAGTCGCTCTCATACAGAGCGTACGACATGTTGGAGTGCGAGTAAGAATGTTTGATCAGAGGAAGTAACAGCAAGAGCATGATAATCACTTCTTCGTCTCCCTTCTTCTTCCTTTCCTCATATCCCTCAACCCCTGCTCATTGTTCAGACATTCCATTCCATCCCACCCCTACCCCTTCTTTTCCCCAGAAAAATAGTCTATACACGCCCATGACCCCTACCCCTGTCATCCTATTAGAATTATGTACCCCATCCACAGACTACCCCATTTATTCCTGTATATTGTACCCCTTACACTCGATTCCCTGCCCTGTGCCCATACCACCACCCCCTCTGTCTTATACCTCTTGGTCATCATGCAGAAGGCCACCTCCAGCGAGTGGCGATGGCGAGGAGGGACAGAGGAGATGGAGAGGAAGGAGGAGGATGAAGAGAAGGTATAGATGGAGAGTGGAGGAGGAGGAGTAGAGAGGACTGGATGAAGGAGGAGGAGGAAGAGGAGGAGGAGGAGGAGGCGAGGGTATGAGAGAGGATGGTCGACGACGAACAGGGTTGATGGGAGGACGAGGAGGATTCGGAGGGGAGGAAGGGAGATGAAGGGAGATGGAGAAAGGGGTAGAATCGGACGCAGAAACATAGACAAGCGAAAGTGCAAGGGTCGTGGAGTAGGGGAAAGAGAAGCGTAGAGAGGAGAGCCGTAGTGGGCAAGAATGAACGGGCCCCGGAAACGAAGAGAGGAGAGGAGATGTCAGGACGGAGCATTCGGATTACATGGTGAAGCTTGATAGTAGAAGTATCGATGAAAGAGCACAGGATCAAGAGGAGGATGGGATGTGATCGGGGGACGAGGCAGATAGCAGGACAGAGGATAATGCAGAGGGTTTAGGGTAGAGGTAAAAAAGAGAACTGGGGCATAAACTGTCAGTCAAGGAAGGAATTCTTGTTAAAGTCAAAGAACTAAGGTCCATGGGTGAGCATGAATAGGTATGAAAAGAAGGTAGGGGTGTGGAATCAGAACGAGGCAGTTATGTACATGTCAAAGGAGGATGAGTAAGATGTCGTGGATGACGATGCTGCTCCTGCAGGAGGCGAATGCTAGGAGCCGACGAGTCCTGCCGTCTGTTGAGTTGTCGCTTCACCAGGATCGCAGCATGAGGCCTCAGGCGTGACGGCAGAGGAGCAGACGCCGCCAGCTGACCTGCTCCTGCCAGTCCGATGGAGGACCTGGAGCTTCTTCCGGGTGAAGTAGTGAACCTCCGCCTTGAGAGGGTTGGAGTGTTCTATGGCTCGACGTGTGGGCTCGACCCGCAAGGAGGGCATGGCTCGCTGGTGGTTACCAACTATCAGATGTCCTTCAACTGGGGAGGAAAGAAACCGATCTGCGTCCCCCACCTCAACGTTACGAAACTCAGCAAGCGCGACCGTGCGACGGACAAGCGCTCGGAGGACTGGGATGGAGGGCAGGGGAGCGCGGCAAACCCCCTCACGCACAAGATGGGGATGCTGCACCTGGAAAGGAGGGACGCGACGCCGATGACCATCATCCTGTTCGCAGCCTCGACGCTGATCGACTGTATCAATGACGAGCTGTACCCGAACCCTACGAGACAGTGCTCCAAGTTGTTCGAGACCTTGATGTCTTATGTCTTTCCTCGCTCACTCACCAAGGTCCCTCGATGCCCTCATGGTCCGCTGGCCTGACGTCTTGGTCCAGGTCTTCGCGTTCTCTTACCGACAGCAGTTCGAGCCCGAGACTGATGGTTGGAAAGTTTACAATCCAGATGATGAGTTTGCTCGACAGGTCAGTATGAAGTTTCGACCTACTCACTCCTCTCACTCACTCGTTCTACTCTCTTCCTGTCCGTCTACCGTCTCACTCCCTTCTCTTCATCTCTCAACTTACTCCCCCCTTCCCTTCTCTGCCTATCCTGACCCATATGCGTTCCCCAGGGTGTTCTGGCCCCCAACAGCGGGTGGCGAGTCTCGCATGTCAACCACGAGTACACAGCCTGTGAGTCTTACCCGAGGAAAGTCGCGGTCCCCGCGGGGATCCGCGACTGGGAGATCAAGAAGGCGCTCGAGTTCCGAGCCAACGGTCGTTTCCCCATCATGGTCTGGAAGAGCCCGAGGGGGGAGAGCGTCATCTGCCGCTCTGCCCAGCCTCTCCCTGGCCTGTTCCGCATGCGGAACAAGGAGGACGAGCGGCTGGTGGGGCTGATCCGAGCGGCCAACACGAGTCCCGCCCCCCTGTATATCATCGACGCGCGGCCGCACACGAACGCGCAGGCCAACACAGTGTTCCGAGCCGCGGGGTACGAGCGAGGGTCGTATGAGAAGTGCGAGATAGTCTTCCTTGGGATCGAGAACATCCATGCTGTCCGCAAGTCCTACACGCGCCTGCGCGAACTCTGCACTTCCCCTCCTGCGGACGACGACGAGCGATGGATGCAGAACGTGCAGGAGACGTACTGGCTGCAGTACATCTCGAAGCTCCTCCAGGGGTCGCGGAGGATCGCGGAGTTCGTGATGCTTGAGCGCGCCTCTGTCCTCATCCACTGCAGCGATGGATGGGACAGGACGCCGCAGATCTCGTCGCTGGCCCAGATGATGATCGACCCCTTCTACCGCACACTGAGAGGCTTCGAGGTGGTGGTGGAGAAGGAATGGTGCGCGCTAGGACACAAGTTCAGCCTGCGCTATGCGCATGGGGGATCGTCAGACAAGCAGGTGTGTTGAGAGGGTTGGCAGTTGCTCTTCCCTCTTGTCAGCTGCTCACACTGCTGCTGTGCTTGCAGGAGGCGGCGCCCGTGATCGCCCAGTGGGCTGACTGCATCTGGCAAATGATGCGGCAGTTCCCGACGGCGTTCGAGGTGAACGAGGAGCTGCTGCTGGAGCTCATCGAGATGGTTCACGTGTGCAAGTTCGGGACCTTCTTGTTCAACAGCGAGTGCGAGAGGCGTCGGGCTGGCGTGCACAAGAAGACTGTGTCGTTCTGGTCGCACGTCAACATGAACCTTGACAGGTCTTGACCCAGTCAATTTCTCCTCCCCCTCCTGTTGTGACAACTCCTCCATCTCTTGTTGATATCGCTCCGTACATGGTCGTTTACCTTGTTGTTGTTGCAATGACTGTCGCTGTTGTCTCTGTTGAACCTTCTCGTCCCCACGAAAGCTTCTCCTCATACCTTTCTCTTCCTCCAGGTACCGCAACCCCCACTACGTCAAGTATCCGGGTTTGATCTTCCCGGAGACGAGCGTGCGGAGGCTCTATGTGTGGGAGAAGCTCTTCTTCCGCGACTGTACCTCGTTGCCTCCCCCGCAGGATCACTGCCCGAGCATCGAGCTTGAGTCCAGCGCCTCGCACATCAGCAGGCAGCTAACGGAGCTCAACGGCAGCGTCGAGAAGCTCTCCAAGGAGAACGCGGAGCTGCGCATCCAGACAGACCGAGACAAAATGAGGATAAGGGAGCTGGAGAGTCGCTTGCGATCCCTGGCAGGAGAAGCCTTCTCCCCTCATGGCTCCTCCCACTCCGCCGGACTAGAGATGGGGCAGAGGTAAGTGATGCCTCGTCTGTGAACCTCCTGCTCCTCCTCCTCCTCCTCCTCCTCCTCCTCCTCCTCCTCCTCCTCATCCCATACCCCATGCACCTCTACCTGTCCCTACCCTTCTCCCTTGTCTGACTCGTGTTGCAGGCAAATCTCAGCAGAGTCGCTCGACAGCTGCTACAGCCCGGCGGGCTCGAGGAATGGAGATTTGGGGAACGCGAGGGAAATGTGGGCGAGTCCGACGGGAGTCTTGTGGAGCTCGGAGACGAGAGGCAGGAGCATCTTCGACCTCGATGAGAGCTGGCACAAGGCCGTTCGTCTTAGAGCCGAGGGGATGAAGATCGACGGACAGGTGCTCGTCTCCCTGCTACCCTCAGTCCTTGTGCTGCTGCCTCCTCCCTCCTCGCAGCCTGCTGATGCTTCCTTCTCTCTCGCTCACTGTCCCCTTGTCCAACTCTCCCTACATGCTCGCTCTCTCATCCTCCTGCTTCTCTCCCCCTCCACACCTTCGTCTCCTCTTCTTCCCCTTGACTTGCTTTATATGCAGATTGCCGAGCTCGTGTGCGACGTCGTGGACTGCGTGGCGTCCCAGCTGGGGGAGGCACTTCTGCCCTCAGCGAACGGGGAGCAGCGATCATCGAAAGCTGCGTGAGTGACAGCATTGTGCGGCAGCCCTCGCGTTCCTGACAGTGAGGGGGCAGGAGGAGCTCGGAGTCGGACAGCAGCGAAGACCAGGACGAGGAAGGGATGTACAGCTCAGACTCGAAGCCGCGAGTGCTGGCGCGAGAGACGAGCTCCGACCCTTTTTCCGAGAACGAGTCGACGGTGAGTCGAGAAGAGACTGCGTAGAGGAGAGGAGGGAAGCAGAGGAGAGGTTGTCAGTAGAGCGGAGGGAGGAGGAAGAGGAGGAGGAGAGACTTCGGTCGTTTCCCCGTCTCATGGCTGGGTACAGGGGGGATCCGCAGCAGAGACGGCGATGGTGGAGGGAGAGGAGGGATGGATGTCAAAGGCTGCAGCACGAGGAACAAACCCCCTCCAGGATCCCTTCGGACTTCACCCGAGGTAGAGCATCCCCCGTCCTGTGCTCCCTTGACCTGCTGCAGTGAGAACGGGAACATGGAGGGAGGGAGGAGGAGGAGGAGAGGGGCAAGAGTGAAGGACGTCCCCCCGGGCATTTCTCTTGAAGCTCCACTGGATGAGACGTCCGCTAAGTGGATTCCGGATCAGGTCAGCGAGAGGGAAGGGAGGGAATGGAAGAGGATGGGGGAGGGAAGGGAGAAAGAGATGGGAAGAGGATGGGGGAGGGAGAGGGTGCGGAGGGAGGACGAGAGGGTCTGACTGGGGGCTCAGGGAGTCTCCCAGTGCTTCAAGTGTAAGAGAAGCTTTGACTTCTTCAACCGCCGCCATCACTGCCGATCTTGCGGGCGGATCTTCTGCAGGTGAAGGGGAAGGGGAAGGGGGGGGGGGGAGGATGGGAGGCGTCTGATGTGGCTCTGCTGCAGCGCCTGCTCGTCTCAGAAGAGCAGAATCTCTCGCATGCAGATCGACAAACTGGTGAGGGAGGCAGAGCACCGAAATTGTTGATGGAAGAGGAGGAGGAGGAGGAGAAGGAGGAGGAGGAGGAGGAGGAGGAGGAGGAGGGACGGAAGGAGGAGGGAGGGAGGGAGGAGGAGGAGGGACGGATGGAGGAGGGGGTAAGGGGAGGAAGAGGAGGGAGGGAGGGAGGGAGGGAGGGAGGGAGGGGAGATCTGACTGAGTGTTGTAGGTGCGAGTTTGTCTGCGATGTTACACTTACCTACAGCGGCTGGAGTCGGACCTCGACCCCTAGACCTTGAACCATTTTCACTAGTCACACACCTATCAATTCCTAGACCTTCAACCTCATCTCCCCTCCACCACCACCTTCCCCTGATCTTTCCTCCCGCTTTGAAGGGCCCATCAACGCCTTCCTTGATGTACAAGAAATGAAGATTAACCGCTCTGAGCGGCTCTAGTTTACAGCAATCTTGTGTTTCGCGTGAAAAGAGGTGCAAGAGACCTCGAAGACGCCTCCTCCTCCTCCTCCTCCTCCTCCTCCTATCTCCCTACACCCAGCTTCTCTCTCATCCCTTCAAGCTTGGCATCGCCCTCGCCCTACCCTCCTTCCCTCTCTCCTTCCCTCTGACCTCAGCCCGTCCCCTTACCGTCCCCTGCTTCTTCTGGCAGAGCCTAAGGGAAACGAGGGTCCTTGCTGATCCTCGGGATCTGCTCCACGAAGGAGCTGGAGAGGCCGAAGATGGACTGAGGGATGTAGGGGTTCAGGGGGGCCGCCTGCAGCCACGTCATCACTCCGCCTCCTTGAACTGCTCGCACGCACCGCATAAGGATTCTCGGTGCATGGCATGACGCAGATTTCCTGCTCGCAAGTTACAGGAGGAGGGAGGAGAGCGGGGAGGATGCTCGGATTGGTGTCGAGAGCTGACCTGATCGATGAAGAGATCAGTGCTGGTCATGTCAGGGTTCACTTCAAGGATCTTCTTGATGGTTGTGCGGAGTCTTGCGGCTGCGAACTGCGTCATGAAAGGAGTAGGAGGAGGGAGCGGCACGTCAAGGAGGAAAGGAAAGAGGAGATCGCAGAATGTTTGCCAAGGGATCAAGCGAGACGAGAAACAAGACAGTGAGCTAGTGAGGTCAGAGAGGGAGCAGAACGACTAGGATAGATATCGAAGGTGAACAAGTTGACACCAGAAGACGAGGAGGAGGAGGAGAAGGAGGAGGAGAAGGAGGAGAAGGAGGAGAAGGAGGAGAAGGAGGAATATACCGACTCTTGAAAGTGTGTCTCCCAGCTGCACCTTGTACGTTGACCCGATCACGACGGGCAGATAGTTTCGCAGGACCAGGTCCGGATCCTGAATGTCCGGATTGAAGTTCCACAGGCGCAGCCTGCATCATTTCAAGTCAGCAAAGGGAGAGGAGGAGAGCGAGAGAGGAAGGAGAAGAATTGCAAGAAATCAGGGGATAAGGTCAGGATGAGGAACAGCATCAAGTGTGGTGTTGGTGGTGGCCAACGAGGCGATAGGAGGAGTGAAAAGAAGGGGCAGTTGAAGAAGGTAAAGGGAGCGGGGGAGGAGGAGGAGGACGTAGGAGAAGGAGACGGAGAGAGGCGGAGGAGGAGGAGGAGGAGGAGAAGGACGTAGGAGAAGGATAGGAAGGAGGAGGAGGAGAAGGACGGGAGTAACCAGTTGGTGTCGAAGTTGTACTGCTCGGCCACGTAGTTCAAAGTCTCTCCGACTCTCGTACAATAATAACATTTCATAACCTTGAGGAAAGCGCAGACCTGACGTGCGTCATACTTCAGCCCCTCACCTCACAACACTTCTTCCTCCCTTTCTCCCTCCTCTCCATATTCCCACCCTCCTTCCTTCGCCCGCTCTCCCGAATTTTTGCGCCACACTTCCTTGAGTAGCTTGTTTCTGGCACCTCTACCCTCCCACTCGTCCTTTACACTACTGGTTTTGATGATTTCTTTCCCCAATCCCCTGCTTTACCTCAGCAAGGCTCGAAGAATTTCCCACGTGGCTTCCGCGCATGCAGACCTGATGCGTCTGGCCCTCCATTCCCCGCAGAGGAGTCCACTGGAAGACAGCTACCACCTTGTTCCCCTGCTGCGAGTTCGAGAAAGCTCGCCAAGGAGGAGACAGCTCTCCTGCGCCAGATGGTTGAGAGAGCTCGAGGAGAGGAGGAGAGATTACCCGGAGAGACGAAAAACCCGCTTCCTGTACCTCTGCAGCTCATTTGATCCCACAGGCACTGATGGCGGGGATACGCTTCTGCCGCCGATGTGGGTTCGCAAGCAGCAGAGGTCGACGAGGAAGAGCAAGGCGTGATGCTTCCAGCCCCGCAAGCGCAGCAGGCCTGAGAGGAGGGTGAGGGGCGGGGAGGAAGATCGCTAGAGGATACGCAATGAGGTGCGAGAGGTCAAGGACAAACCTGATTAGCAGCGAGCCCTCCGATCCGAGCAAAGGCAGAGAATGAGCCCCCCAACCTGCTGCAAGCTTCACCCAATCCCCTCCTCTAGATGAAAGCAGAGACTGTGCCTCCCTGCTCACCCGCTCACAAAGTTGGCTCCTGCTGCTCCGTCCCTGCAGAACCCCAGCTGGACATACTGGTCGCACGTGCGTCCCAGCCTGTCCGTCCAGGGAGTCTCTGTGAGGGAAAAGCTTGTCACATCGGTGCAAGTCTTGTTCTGCGCCCTCCAACTCCAAGAGGCGCCCGGAGGAAGCACCTTGGTCGTGTCCTCCAGGTAGACGTCGTAGTTGGCGTCTGAGATCCCCATGGCGAACTGGATGGGGCAGTTGATGTAAGCCTTGTACTCCCTCCTGTCCAGAACCCACTGGGCTGTTGCCTCGAAGGTGGTGGAGCTAACGACAGACTGCTGCATGCTCACAGGGTCCGTGAACGTCTCCGTCCTCCCACCTATCACCATCCCCACCGTCCCCGCGTAGTAGCTCGGCGCCGGCTTCACGAGGTCGATCACCACCGTCTTGACACTCGATCCCCTGCCCGCACTGTCGAAGGCCTGGAACTTCACGGTGAAGGAGCAGGTGGAGGGAGAGGAACAAACGGCCTGACTCGGCCCCGGCGTCCACGTGAGCGTGCGAGCTACGAGCCGTCCTGGGTTGCTCTCCGCCTTCCCCACCTGATCGGCTGAGCACCATGTTCGCATGGCGATGACCTCACTGTCAACCTTGTTGGCGATGAAGGCGGCGATAGAGGCATCTGGTACCACCTTGAACCCGAACGTCGCCGTGCCGAAATTCTGGCACATGGGACAAGGGTACGCGCCTCCAACCGAGACGCACCTCTGATAGTTTCTGTTGGCCGTGACCTGAGCTCCGTTGGGAACGCCAGGGTCCTCCAGCACATAAATTGAGACGTCTGCTTCAAGGCTCTCTGCGTACACGGTGAAGGCTAGGGGACGGCCCACGTACGCTGTGAGGCGACATGGCGTGCTGGAGTCGTTGAGGAGAGGCCCTGCGTGCCTCCCTCCTCCATAGTCGAACATTTGAAACTGCGACGAGAACAAGTTCACGCCTGCAGAGTTGTTCTTGAACACGGAGAGACCGTTGAGTACTGTAGGCGAAGCCTCGCCATAATGAATGTGATTCATGCAGTTCTCTTCCGGCCAGAAGGGGTTCGAAGCCCCTCCTTGTATGACGGAGAAGAGGCAGAGAAGCAAGCATGTTCGAATGCAGCTTGTTGCCATCTTTGACTGGGAGAAAAGCGAGAAAGAATGTGAAGCAACCATATCACAATAAGACTTGAAACGGATGACAACGAGGCTGGGAGGAAAGGGAGAGAGGAGCGGGAGAAGAGGGAGCAAGAGAGGAGCAGGAGGGAGGGAGCAAGCGAGGAGGATAGATCGGCTGAGGGGAGGAGGATCAGGAACTTGAGGGCTTGGGAGGAGCCAACAGATCGGCACTTGCCAGCGCCATGGCGGATGAGGCTGAACCGTTAGACCGTTTTTGATGGGTGATGGCACAGGGGGTAGGGGGTATGGGGTAGGGGATGAAGGGGGTAGTGATGATTTTGAATGGAGGAAGTACGTCAGGGGGGTCATATGCCACTTTACATATAGAGCGGGAGGGGTAGTTCGAACACAGGAAGGACGGGGTCCTGTAGGACATCAATTACCTTTATAGCCCAGGGGTAGGGTTACATCCGAAGCAAGTGAACCCCCACCCTACCTCATGATATGAGGGGAAGGTGGTTGAAGATTTGACAGGGGTGGTCGAGTGGTACGGGAGCCTGTAGCGCTATGTGGTCGGGCAGCGAAGGGAGTATGAGCGCGGCAGAGAGCCTACTGGAGCGGCTCATGGCGGGGAACATCAGCACAGAAGTGAGCAGAGAGGATGGGAGAGGAGGAAGGTACGAGGGAGACGACGAGGACGGGAGGAGGTGGAGAGATAGCGGTGCTTCTTGGTATGCAAACGGGTACGGTGAAGATGAAGAAGCGGAATACAGCAGCGTCCAGTCGAGTGTGTGGTCGTCTAGCGTCGATGTAAGCATTCATGAACGAACAGAGAACATGATGGACCTGAAGAAGACGATCAGAACTCGATGGAGTGAGTTCGAGAACCAAAATGCTGGCACTTCACCTTCGAACCTATCCTCTGAAGTCTTCCAGCAAGATTCTAGAAGATCCAGCCTGAAGAATGGACTCAGCGAGGAGCACGGAAGAGGAGAGGTGATCTATCTCTTGATCTCTTGCCTGATGCCACGTGAAGCTGCTGCAGGCCAACATAGTCGAGCCCCATCTTTGCTTGGCGCGGGAGACATGGAGGTCCGACGTAGCAGGCACTATCGCACTAGAAGAGGGCGAGCGATGCAGGTTGATCCGATACAACCCGGAGAGATGGTCTCTTGTCGCAAGCCTGGAGAGGAACCGGGACTTCGTGGGATGGTTTCCCTCCGAGCTCCTCCTGTTCCACAGGGATTCGCTGCCCAGTGTGGCGGATGGTGCGAGCCCGCGGTCGTCCGCGCTGTCCATAGCGAGTCTGTCGTTGAACGATGCGATGATGAAGGAGAGGATGCTCCTGGCAGCAGCTGAGGAGAGGAAACACGAGATGCCCCGGGGTAGCGCCAACGATCCGTCGGCTGATCGCCTCCTCCTCCGCAAGGCCCAGCTACACCACCAGGAGCAAGTGCTTGAGGAGTTCTGGAGGATGAAACTGTGAGTATGCTGCCTGCGTTTCGTTTTCTCCTCCTCACTCTTGACTCCCTGCCGTGTGCTCAACAGGAAGTCTGACAACTGGAACGAGCGAGAGGCTGCCGTCATCGTACGTCACTCGCCACCCCTCCTCTGTCAGAGCCTCTGACTTTCCCTTTCGAGCAGGCGCTGGGGAGAGTAGCGGACAGCATGCGGGAGAGCAGCACGTCGGCGGATCGGCGGCTCCTGCTCAACGCGTACGTGGATGCAGAGCTCCCTCCTCCTGGTTGGCTGCTGTCGGCCTCAGTGACAGATGAGGCGGCGAGCAAGAGGGCGAATGGGGGGATGGGGCCGACGGCTGACGTTCATGGAATCATCTCCCTCCTCCCCAAACTTCTCTACCAGGAGGCCCTGGAGTACATGCAGCATGCGGGTGATTTCTCCCGTCTCCCCCATTTCCTCCAACCCCTCTCGCTCCTTCCTCCCCTGCCCTCCTCCCTCTTGTTTATCCCATCCCTCCCCCTCATCCATATACCCTTTCTTCCATCCTCACTTCTATCCTCCTTCCCTTTCTGTCTCTCTTCCTGTCGCTCCTACACTTTCTCGCTCTCCCCTGTATCAGCCTTGTCACTCGCTCATGGCTTTTTCCTGACCTTTCTCGTCTCAGGAGCTGCCCGACACCTTTATGCAGAAGTTTCTGCGCATACCCAGCAGGAAAACTCAGTGATCGGGGAGGAGAGGAGCCGGAGCCACCTGTCGAACGAGAGGAGAGGCGATGAGGGAGGAGGGAGAGAACTTCAGTCCACAAGCAGTTCAGCGTCCCTCCGGCGCTTCATTGGGTCACCGCAGCCCACGTACGAGTCGGGAACATGGCTGCACGAGCAGCTGAAGGAGAGGGACACTCTCTCCTCGCCTGTTGCTGAGAGCGACGAGCAGAACGGAAGACAGAGCTCGAGGCTACAGGAGGAGGAGGAAGAGGAGGAGGAGGAGGAGGACGTGAAAGTGCGACCGCGGAGGGGCATGCTTGGCAAGGAGCAAGTACAGGAGAGAAGAGGAGCCAAGCTCCTGTTGAAGGATGAGAGTTCAAGCGACAGTGAGAGAGAATCAAACATGTCACGACGGACAACAAGCAAGTCCTGGAATGGCTCGACAACTGTGAATGACAAGCGTTCAAAGAGACGGCAGGAAGAGGAGGAGGAGGAGGAAGAGGAGGAAGAGGAGGAGAGGCGTCCAGTGCCAGGTCAAGTGCTTCACCCTCGCCTCACCCAACGTCCTGTAACTGTGCATCAAGAGGAGGAGGATGGAAGGGAACCCAGTAAGGTGAAGCCATACGTCGAGGAGAAAGTGGAGGAGGACGGGAGGGAGGCAGAGACAAGGCGAACCAACGGAAACGATAACGAGAAAGCGACGAAGCCTGCAAGGCATCGAGAAACTTCTGCTGCTACTTCCTACGTGAGGTGAGTCTAGACCAGAAAAAAACGAAAGTCATCTGCTATCTTAGCTTTTCTCTTCTTCTTCTCTTCTGCTCCTGGCCCCCTTGCTCCTGGTCCCCTCCTTTGCAGCTCATTGCTGATCCCTCGTCCTCTTGACCTGTCTTGCAGCCTCTCCAAGTTCCTTCCCAGCAGCTTCCGCAGGAGCGAGTCGAACTCCAAAAGAGCAGAACCCCACAGCTCCTCGAGTTCCGAGGACGAGGGTTCTCAAGGTAGCGGAGCAGCACAAGACGAGCTCTTTCCTGACTTGCTGGCCTGCAGCAGCTGCGAGACGCAGGTCGCAGTTCGCAAGGAACATCGCTTCTCGTGGGGGATCAGCCAACAGCCATCGGACTTCCTCGGGAGGAGGAGGAGGAGGAGGAGGAGGAGGAGAGCGGTCGGAGTTCTCTCTGGAGAGGCAGAACTCAGCGACTAGCTCCGAGCTGAGCAGGCCCGTGAGCTCAATCGGCCTGCCCAAGAGAGAGAACTCGTCGCATCCTCTCGTGGTCCCGCTATCTCTACCTCGCCGAGCACGCAGCGGTTCTCCTTTCAGCATGTCCTCGAGCGAAGGAGGAGCATCGGGTCTGTCGTCCTACGCCAAGGAGATGATCCAGAAGAAACAGAACAAGCCGTCCATAGTCGTCGAGCAAGTGCTGGAGGACGTGAGGAGGAGGAAGGCAGCAAGCATGCAGGTGGAGAGGAGGAGATTGGCGTATGATGCGATGAGAATGTGTGGGGAGGGAGAGCAAGAGGGGGACGTGGGGATGGGAGGGAGGAGGGAGAGGGAGAAGAAAGAGGTAGGCTGAGTTACTCCGTCCATCATGTTTGTTGTGTTGATTATCTTGATACTCGTGGATGGTTCTCGTTTTGACTTGGTTCCAACCATTTTTCTACTCTCTCTGTCTCTCTCCCTTTCTCCCTTTCCCTTTCTCTCTCTCTCTCTCTCTCTCTCTCTTTCTCTGCCTCTCCCCTCTCTCTCTCTCTCTGCCTCCCTCCTCCCCTCCCTCCCCCCCCCCCCCCCTCTCTCTCTCTGCAGATCAACGCTCCCCTTCTCTCTCATTCCTCCAGCGTCGCTCACATGCTTATGGCCTTGGAACGAGCAAAAACTCCGGTACAGGTATCCAACGCCTCCCCCACCCCCTTCTCCTCTCGATTCACCCTTCCCGCTTACTTACCCAACTCTTCGTTCGTTCCTCGCTCCTTCCTCTCTCTGATCCTCCTCGTGACCTCCCTGTCAGACTTCGTCTCCGCAGACTCTGCGAGCAGACTTGGCGAGCGTCAAGGAGCAGCCGGACAAGAGCGACGTGCTCTCCAGGGTCAGGAGCGAGATCTCCCTCCTGCTCACCCCCCGGGGAGCCAAGAAAGAGCAGGAGAAGATCCCGTGGAGCTTCAGCCCCGCGTCCTTGGACCCCGTCTCTCCTCCCGAGGGCAGGGCGGAGAGAGGCAGGTGGGAGGCTGCAGACGTGCTAGCAGGGAGGTACACGGAAGGGAGGAAGGACGAGACGACGCTGCTGCTGCGGCTGCATGCTGCTAGCATGGACCCGCTGTCTCCTGCCTCCCAGTACGTTGACCTTGCATGCTATGAGGAGGAGGAGCTGACAGGACGGCAGGAGGAAGGCCAAGACCGTTTCCCGCATTGCCATGGCTGCCATTGCCTGTCACTCTTGCCTGGACGACCTGGACTTCGGTTGAGAGAGCCTGCGCGTGCGAGGAAGGAGGCGAAGGAACACGAACGAGAGGAGGGGGGGAATGAATAAATCTAGTGAGGGAGCGGTGCACGTAGAGAGCAGATTTGCAAACGTCCTTTCATCGTAACCTCCCGTCTCTTCACTCCTCCTCGCCCCTGCCCCCCCTCCCTCTTCCACCTTCTCCCCTCCTCTCCTTCCCCCGTCCTGCTCTTTCAGCTCCAGCAGGGCGTCAAGTGGTTCAGTTCCCCTTGCCGTGTCTCTTGCGACTCAGCCCCGCTCCCTTCCCCAACTTCTCTCTCTTCCTCTTTTGAGTCTCCAGCCGCTTTCTCTCGTACTTGGCCTTGAGCCGCTCCTCCCGCTCCTCCCCCCTCCCCTCCTGCTGCTTCGGCGGCTGAAAAGTCTTGAGCGGGTCCGCGCCCTCCTTCTTCCTCTTCTTCGAGTTGACTGGCAACGAGTCCCGCGCCCTCCTCTTCGCCTCCCTCTTGCTCTGCATCACTTGCGTGCGGAGCGAGGGCGGGAGAAGATAGTCGGGGACTTTAGCCAGATGCGCCATCTGACGGTTGGGAGCAAGAGTGCGATCGTGCCTGCCGCTCGCATGTCAGAGTCCTCCTACCTCCGTCCACCTTGTTGATCCTCCTCCCTCCCTCCTCCTTGTTGAATCTCCTCCCTCCCTCCTCCTTCTCTATCCTCCGCCTCCTCCGCCTCCTTCTCTCTCTCAGTCCTCCTATCTCTCCGTTCCTTTTTGAACGTTCCCTTTCTTTGATCACCTTCGCTTCCACCATACCTCCCCTCCCCTCCATCCAACCAAACCTCTCTCCTCCTTTTCTTCGGCATTTTCTGTACTGCATCTCCTGCTCCTGCTCCTGCTCCTGCTCCTGCTCCTGCTCCTCTTCTTCACCTCAGAGCTCGCAGGTCCTGTGGGTTGTGCTGGAAATGCTCCTTGAGGGTCTTGGAGTTGAGCAACTCAGACTCGATCTCCCTCAGCCTCGCGCGCTTGATCGCCAACTTGGTTACCCGCCTCAGACTGTCCTCTGCTCGATAACGGAAGCCCTCCACCTGGAGCAGAAGTGAGGAGGGGGGCGAGGAGAAAAGGAGGAAGAAGAGCGAAGGAGGGGGAGAGGAGGAGAGGAGGAGAGAAGAGGACAGTAAGCAAGAGCCCGGTGGAAGAGTAGAGCGCTTGAACAAGCAAAGGAGGAGGAGAAGGACGAGGAGAAGGAGGAGGAGGAGGAGGAGAAGGAGGAGTTTCACCTGCTGGAGGTTGAAAGGAAGCGGCTCGATCACTTGCATTCCTCTCTCCGCTTGCTTCCCCGCCAGTCCCTCAAGCCTTCCCACCTCCTCCGGGGACACCAGCGACAGCGCTGTCCCGTTCTGCCCAGCTCGCGCAGTCCTCCCGACCCTGCCGAGCACACCCACCAGTTGTCAGCAACCCCAGCAGGAGCTCACCAGGACTTCACCTGTGGGTGTAGGCGCGGAGGGTACGAGGGAGCTCGAAGTTGACGACCGCGTCAACGAGCTTGAAGTCAACCCCTCTCATCACCCCGTACTCCCCGTCCTTGGCCGCCTGCAGGCCTCGCGCCGCCTGTTTCATCGCCTTCTTTGCCTTGCTCGGCTTGCCCTTCCCCGCCTCCTTCGCCTGCTCGATGATCTCCCCCTGCCGCGCCAGCCGCTCCTCCTCCAGCTCTGCTGTCGCCTGAGGTCTGATGTGAGCGATGATGAGAGAAGAGGAAAGGAAGAAGAGGGGAGGAGAAGATCTGAAGTTTGTTACCTTTCCGTTGGCCTTATTCTTTGACGTCTTCTTTGAGGTTTTCTGCGATGCGTATCAAAACTTTGCACTCTCACGATGTTATCATTACATCATCAAGGTCGCGTTTTCCCGTCTTTTCTTCGACTTCTTCCTCTTCGCTTTCATCATCCTCGCTAGCTTCCTCCTCCTCCTCCTCCTCCTCGTCTTTCTCCTCCTCCTCCTCCTCCTCCTCCTCCTCCTCCTCCTCCTCCTCCTCCTCCTCCTCCTCCTTTGCTTGCTTCTTCTTTCCAGACTTGTCTTGCTTTTTCTGCTTTTGAATCTTCAAGCTTGCTTGCTTCTTCGTTGAGCCCTGTTTTTTTGACTTTTTGAGCGCGTCCTCGTCCTCGTCCTCGTCCTCGTCCTCGTCCTCGTCCTTGATAGCTTGTTTCTTCTTCCCCGACTTTCCTTTCGTCTCGACTTTGGCACTTGTTTTCTTCTTCTTTTTTGAGCTCTTCTTTGAATCTTTTTCCTCCTCCTCCTCCTTCTCCTCCTCCTCGTTCTCTTTCTCTTTTTCCTCCTCCTCCTCGGGATCGCTCTCGAGAGCTTCATCCTCGTCTTTCTCAGCATTCCCAAGGCTCTCATCAGTTGCAATCACGTAGTTGTAGAACCCACGATTGAACCCCTGTATGATGCTCATCCTACTGTTCTGCGGCAGCTCAGAGTTCAGCACCGCCGCGCGGATCGAGAACTGCTCGAGGAAGAGCTTCAGCTCGTAGCAGCGATCCACGTCGTTGACGAAGAAGAGCACCTTCCCCTGCAGGATCCCCAGCTTCAGCAGCACGTAAGAGATCAGGAACTTGTCCCTCTGCGAGCAGCGCAGCGAGAATTGAGCAAGGCGGCCCTGCGCGCTCTCGTTGTCCTCCGCCTTCAGAGTCACGGGATTGTTCATCACCAGCGCCTGCAGCTTCTCCGTGTCCTCCGACAGCGTCGCCGACATGAGCATGCACTGGCAGATGTTGGGGAGGCTGCCCGCAATGCTCTTGATCTCGTCCTCGAACCCAAAGGACAACAGCAGATCAGCCTCGTCGAGGACAATCATCTCTGTGCTCTCCCTGAGCAGAACATTGTCAAGCTTTACGTGCTGGTCGAGGCGCGAGGGCGTCGCGATGAGGACGTGGGGCTTCGTGAGAAGGATCGACTTCTGGGCCGCAAGACTCTGATCCGCCGTGATGGCAGCCAGAGTGACTGACGGAACGAAGAAACAGAGCTCGGAGAACACTTGTCTGACCTGCTCGACAAGCTCCCTCGTTGGGACAAGCACGACTGCGACAGGTCCTGACCTCTCAATCCTGGTGTTCTTGTTGTAGCCCTCTGACTGGAGAATCTTCTGAAGGATCGGAAGCGCATACGCTCCTGTCTTGCCCGAGCCCGTCTTTGCCTTGGCCAGGATGTCCTTGCCCTGAAGGGCGAGAGGAATAGCTGCAAGAGAAGACAAGATAAGACATTCGAGAAGCAGGAGCAGGAGGAGCAGGAGGAGCAGGAGGAGCAGGAGCAGCAGCAGGAGCAGCAGGAGGAGGAGCAGGAGGAGGAGGATGAGGAGAAGAAGGAGACTCCTCCTGGAGAAGCAGGAGGAGCAGGAGGAGCAGGAGGAGCAGGAGGAGCAGGAGGAGTGGGAGGAGCAGGAGGAGCAGGAGGAGTGGGAGGAGCAGGAGGAAAGGCTCAACCTTGAGTTTGGATGAGAGTAGGTTGTTGCCAACCCATGTGCGCGATCGCCTTCTTCAGCCTGTCGTCAAGCGGGAGCGATGAAAACCCTTCCTGCAACCAACGAGTGAGTGGACTGAGCTTGCAAAACTCAGAAGCTACATCCATCTCCATGGGCGCCATGGCAAAGGCGAGGAATCAACTCAGTTGCGAGGAGAAGCTCCTGCCGGCGTGGGGTTGAACTTTTCACTTGCTGCGATCTGATGTACTTCAAACCTGCAGCATGAGGTTAGGAGAGTCAGTCGAGCAACTTGGCGGTGCCAGCTCCTAAAACATCCCCAACCCCTCCTCCGCTCTCAACCCCGAGCAGCAGAAATTCTCCATGATGCAAGACTTCAACCATAACCACCCTCCTCCTGCTCTGCTCCTCGTCTTCTCCCTCATCTTCACTTGTCCCAACCAGCTCATACTTGACATGTCCCTCCCTCTCCTCTCTCTCTTCCCCCTCACTACTCTCTCCTCCTCCTCCTCCTCCTCCTCCTCCCCCTCCCCCTACTCCTACTCCTACTCCTACTCCTACTACCACTAGTCTCCTCCTCCCCGTCCCCCCTCCCCTCCTCCTCCTCCACAACCTCCTCATTCCATTTCATTCCATCATGCCGCACGTGACAGCCGAAGGCCTCGTCCCCCCTCACCCCACCCGGCCTGCCGGTCCCGGGGCCGGGCACCGATACTGAAACTGCCGGGAAGAAGGGAGGAGGCAGTGGGAGGACATGAAGGAGGCTGGGGAGGAGAGGGGCGATGGGGGAAGGGGAAGGGGTGGGAGCAGGGGATAGAAAGAACTTTGGGAAAGGAGTGCATCCTTCATATGAGTCGGTAGAGGAGGGTCGACATTAGCTCCAGCTAGAAAGAGTAGAATTAACGTTGAGAATGAGAGACGCTCGGCGTGGCTGCTGCCTTGCTGCTCTTGCTTCCAACCTGCTGACTCATGAAACATCAGTCGCAGCATGCCGAGCCCAGGGATGAAAGCGATTGCAGAAAGCTCCTTTCGCAAGGATAGGGACAACGATGAAGCGTCTCATGGTATGATGGCGAGTTGAGTGATCTCCTGTCGTTCTGACTTGAAGTTCCACCATGCAGCGACATTGAACATCTGGGGAGGGAGCTGTGCTCTTATGGACATCGTGTGGCTTGCATTCCTTGTGTTCAAGGCCTCGAGACGACGTAGGGACAAAGAGCTGTCTCATCCAGAGGTCTAGGACATGCCGTCCCTCCTGTTTCATGTGATAGCCTAGCAGGAACTCTTTCCCATGATAGGGATCATGTTGTCTGTGCTGCTGCTGGCCAACATCTTCTCCGCTTTCATGGTCCTCGGCTTGGCTTGCTGTGATTGCCTGACGCACGTGCAGCGCGGGGTGAAGATGCATGTGGCGAGGACGTTGCTGAGAGCGAAGAACTGCATCGTCTTTGTCTGGGCGAGTCTCGCTGCGGTAGGACATGACAGCTTGCGATGGTTGATGGCATGCCGAAGTCAATGATGCGTCTCATCCCAACGATTATACGAGAAATGGGAGAGGGTTGAATATCTGGTGTTGGTCCTTTAGTGACCGAAGACGATGGCTTCCATGTTGATAGTGTGATCTACTTTCATGCTCTTGTGCTCTTCCTTGATGGATGTCTGGTCTCCTCGTTCTTGCAGTAGCCATCAAAGTTGATTGCTCGAACCCTGACGATAGTTGCCTCTGCTTTCAGGACACGCAAGACATGATGCATCAAAAAGAAAGATACGTCCAAACCTTGGTCATGATCGAGGTCTTGTTCCCCACGAGCCTTACTGGTGGAACTGACTTCATGCGTTCCAGGTGTTGGGTGGACATCTCGTCTTCAGGCAGAAATCCGAGCACGTCTTTTGGTTCCTCCTGTTGTCTTGGGCTTCTGCTATTCCATGGAGAGAGATATTTACCAGTCCCGTAAGACCCGCACCGAGTTTAAATGATGCTCGTCTCACACCTGATCCTACCCAGTCAACCATGTCTGCACAGACGATGTCGATAACAAGTTGAGTTTGCTAGTTGCGTCCGTATGGTTTTGACCTGATGGTTCAGGTGAACTCGCCGATATGATGGGCAACCAAACAAAGCTGCTGGACCTTGAGCAGAGGGTGAGATGTCTTGAAGGACGAGAGGGCTGGGAATGACGCGCGTTGCTGTCAGAACGGCGTGTTGGGGAGACTGGGAGCTAACATCTTCTTCTACTTTGTGATTGAAAGGATCCACACGTCAGTCAGGAGAGCCTGGATCCTGCAAGTTCACAAGCCAGGGCACGTGCTCGGGGGGATCTTGTCGGAGATCGGGAAGGAGGAGAAGGAGGAGGACGATGATGAGAAAACGCTGCGAGCAGTCAACGAGTGGGACAGATACTACTCGGATGAGGAGCTCTTGCTGCTGGAGAAGGAGGTGAGGGAGGCGGGGAAGGTATGCAACAGCGACAGTGAACCACGTGTGCAGTCGAAGATCAAGGAGGAGAAGGAGCGATCAGGTGAAAGCCGACGAGAACATGGGATGGGGAGGGGGTAACTGATTGTTGTTGACAGTCGTGGAGTTTAGAAAGACAGACATCCTGGTGCTGTTGTTGCTTTATTGGTTGTGTGTCTGTTGACGCTCCTTTACCAGCTCGGCAGCGGGTCGTTTGGCAGTGTTTACAGGGTCTGTGATGGCTGCCGAGAGTCGCTCTTGTGACGTGAAGGGCAGGCGGTAGATTGCAGAACATCCCAACACCTCGCTGTGAAGACTGTGCCGCTGAAAGTGAGACAAGAATAGGCTCCTCTGCTGATAAGATCATCTTTATGCTCTTTACGATGATGATGATTAGAGCAATGATGAGAACGATGTCGATGATGATGATAATAACGATGATGATAACGACGACGATGATGACGATAGCAACATGATCGTAGAGGTGTTGATAGCAACATGATCGTAGAGTTGTTGTGATCTTGAGGTCGCCTTTCTGGCTTGAGGCTCATTGGCGATGCTCACAGCACGATCGATCTGTGCGAGGGGACAAGGAGCTCATGAACGAGTTGAGCACGATGAAGGTGAGGAGACAACCTTGCTGCTCGAGGGTTGACTGCAGCAGAAACTCTCTCATCGCAACATCGTCTGCTACCTCGGCACTGAGATACGAGACGACGAGCTCCTGCTGGTTATGGAGTATTGCGCCGGAGGAAGGTGAGGAAGGGGGCTGAAGGAGGGATGCGGAGTGGAGGAGGAAGGAAGGGGAGGGAGAGGAAGAGGAGGGGCTGGCGTGAAAGTGTCGCTGCAGCCTTGCCTCGATACTGCATGGGATGGGAGCGATAGACGAGAACATTGCGAGGATCTACACGAGAGATCTCGTGGAGGTGAGCTGGACTAGTTTGGGAGCCCTTGTGGAGACTGTGGAGCTGACTGGCGAGATGTGCCAGGGTTTGAACTACCTGCACAGAAACTACATGGTGCACAGGTGAGAAGGTCTGAATGGTGTTGAATAGCTCGTCATGGTCGGGCAGGGACATCAAGTCGAGCAACTGCCTCCTGTCATCGGATGGCGTGATGAAACTAGCTGACTTCGGGGCTGTAAGACTTTACCGCTCTCTGCTGTCAGCGCTTGACGAACTTGTCCTGGGCAGACGAAATCTCTCAACAGCGCCAGTACCAACGACCTCCAGGGAACTCCGGGATACATGGCACCTGAGGTATGATCAAGGAGTGCGGCAGGAAGTTGGTTGACTTGAGCAGGTGCTGTGGAGCAAGACTCTGCATCGTCAGAGTGACGTGTGGAGCCTCGGGTGAATATTCAACATGATCTTGATGACGATAAGATTTGTTGTTGATGATGACGATGATGTGCGATGATGTCTTGGTGTTCTTGTTCTTGTTCTTGTTCTTGTTCTTGTTCTTGTTCTTGTTCTTGTTCTTGTTCTTGTTCTTGTTCTTGTTCTTGTTCTTGTTCTTGTTCTTGTTCTTGTTCTTGTTCTTGTTCTTGTTCTTGTTCTTGTTCTTGTTCTTGTTCTTGTTCTTGTTCTTGTTCTCCTTGTGGTGCCCTGTTGTTGGGAGTTGTTGATGCGAGAAAGTTGATGCTGAGTTTGCTATTTTCTCTTGCAGATGTTGTGTGTTGGAGATGTTAACCCTCGAACTTCCCTATGGAGCTGCAAACTACGATCAACAGCTTCAGCTGCATTATCTTTATCGTTTAGCACAGGTTTGTTTGCTGCTCTCCTCCCCTCCTTTCCCCTCTCCTCTCCCCTCCCCTCCCCTCTCCTCTCCTCTCCTCTCCTCTCCTCTCCTCTCCTCTCCTCTCCTCTTCTAACTTTCTCTCTTGGTCTTTACTATCTTTCCGTTCTCTCATCGCTCTCATGTCAGGAACGTGACGATCCACACCTCCCTGGCTCGCTGAGTGAGGACGCGAGAGAATTTATCAAGAAATGTCTACGGGTTGTAGCGAGGGGAAGAGGGGGATGGGGGATGGGAGGGGGTTGGGAAGAGGAGGGGGGCTGTAAGAGGAGGTGTGTGCTGTGGTAGTCTAATGAGGTTTGAAGGTGGACCCATCTCTGAGAAGCAACACATTGAAGCTC
>NW_005434608.1:364539-442851 GCF_000315625.1 Guillardia theta CCMP2712
ATAAAAAAAAAAAAAAAGATAATTTTTTTTTTTTTTTATTTTTTCATAGGCATAACCCTCAGGGACATCATAATCTACTTCCACCTACTCCTCCTCCTCGTCCTCGTCGTCCTCCTTTTACTCCTCATCTGCTTTTCTCCTCCCCCCTCCACTCACTCCTCCTCCTCCTCTGACTCCTCCTCCTCCCCTTACTCCTCCCCTGCTTTTCTTTTTCTGCTCCCTTCTCATTCCTTTCATTCCTCGATTTCCTACTTGCTAACTTCTCCCGCGCTCCTCTTTACCCCCCCCCCTCTCACTGAAAAACATCGTTACTGCGCTGCTCCTGCTTCTGCTACGTCTCCTGCATTTTGACTGGTCGATGTTGAGCAGACAAGTTTTGTGAAAGGCGGTGACGAGGCTCACGTGAAGGCAACAAGGATAAAAGCATGTGAGAGAGAGGAGGAGTTGAGGGGGAGATCGAGGAGGCAAGGAAGATTCAGGAAGGAGGGAGGGAAAATTTTCAGGGGTGTGTCGAGAGGGGAGAAGGAGGAAGTTGATGAACAGAAATGCGGTCGTCTTCACACAGACACTGTGTGCATCGCAACTTTAGCTGAATCGTCTTGTTTGTGTTGCTGGTTGCAGATGACAGCGCAAGGAGGTTGTTGGGTATGCTCGTTGAGCGTCGGGGAGCACTCGGGTGACTTGTTGCCTGCCAGGCGTCACGGAGGAAGAGGAGATGCCAGGGGAAGAAAGCATCGGGGGGTTTGTTAGGTGATGCCCCTTGTTTGTAAGAGAGTTGAAGTGATGATAAGGACAGGTTGCCTCGATTCCATGAGATCAGACGCATCATCTACAACAAGATTGACAAGTTTGAGGGCTGGAGTAAACAAGATTCGATGTGCTGCCCTGTGTTGCTTTCCCCCGCTTCCTCTAACTTCATTTGCACCTGCAGCATGATGAGCGTCTACTCAAAGACGATCAAGCAACACAAGCTGCGACAAGTCGACATGCAGCGTTGGAGCGACTGAAAGGTTGACACGATGTGATAACAGGTTCAAAGCATCCTCTGCTTCCTTCAACCCATCGTCACTTGTTTCGGTAAATCAAAAATTTTCCATGGTAGTGATCAGTCAATCTGATTGTTCATTGTCAGTTCTTTACGACATCTTCTCTAAACCTTTTCCTGAGCCGATAGTAGAGAAGGTTTGTTACCTTCTCCTCCTCCACCACCATCACCACCACCTCCATCATACCTTAACATCATTTCTGTGTAGTTGCAAACTCTGAGCCTCCTCGGTCTTCAAGTCTTCTGGAATTATTTTGTCTACCTACAGAAAGGTACAGGCCATCGGTTGTCTCTGTTGGCCTGAGGTCCTCTCAGTCCCCCTGGAGCAAGCAGAGCTCATCTTCAGCGTCATGGTGCGTCTGCCACTCACTCCCTCGCCCGTGACGATCAGTTGACAGCTCAACGTGACGCGTTTCTTCTGCGTCTTGTTTCACTGTGAGTGGGTCCTGTCTTGGTGAACCCTCGGACCTGACGCCTCCCAGTCATCTTCTGGAACGTTCCCGACTCTCTCTTCAACCTCTTGATCCTCACATGCGCATCGAGCGGTACCTCAGCCTGTCCATCGATCGATCTCACGCATTGCTAGTCGCCGACATCTTCCCGACAAACCTCGAACATTGGATGTGGATTGTGTTCTTGACGGCTGTTCGCTGCCTCCGGTGACGTCTGGTCCGTCAAGGCTGATCGAACTAAAGATGATTCACAGGGTGGTGGGCGAGATCCTGACGGACGTGATGCGGGGAGGCAAGAACTCTCATTTCCTCTCATCTCTTGGCTTACTTGTCCTGTCTCTCATCTCTTGACTTACTTGTCCTATTTCTCATCTCTTGACTTACTTGTCCTATTTCTCATCTCTTGACTTACTTGTCCTATTTCTGATCTCTTGACTTGTCTTTTCTTTCATACCTTGTTTCTCATATCTTCTCTCTTTCAGAGACAGATCAGCCAGGCAGAACGGAAGACAATATTCTACGGTGAGACTTGACACTTCCTTTCCTCTACATTTTCCCTCCCCTCCCTTCCCCTCCCTTCATCCTCCTCTCTCCCTCCTCCCTCGCTCCTGACCCTCTTCCTCCTTCCTATGCTTCTCCCCCCCCCCTCTCGTTCTCCTGCTCCGTGCTCTCGTCCTGGTGATCATCCTCGTCCTCACATCTGCTGATCTCTGACTGGCAGCATTGTCATCCACCTGGTTGCGGTTGCGGTCACCCTTCACCTCTCAAGGCTCTGGAGGCTCGAAGACAAGTATCATCTCCTGCCATGCCCCTCCTTTCATAGTCCCCTACCAGCTCTCACCTTTCCTGCTATCCTCCACTGCTCAGCATCACATCTACTCTTCCTCCTCTCCTTTCGACCCTCTCCCGTCTGCCCATGGCCATCCCTTGTTCCCACCGCATCTTTTGACTGCCCTGCTGCAGAAGCCTCTTCCGCAAGATCATGAGCATGCAGAAGAAGAAGAGATAGAAGATGAATAAACAAGATGTTATGTGTGTTCTATAGACATTTACATGATTGCACATTCCTCACCCTGCCTCCCACATTCTCCCTTCCTTTCCCTCGACCTCTTCCTTCTTCTATTCCACCACCGAAAGTTCTCCAAGTATGCTTCTCAGCATCTTCGACGGTCCAAGAGCAGCAAACAGCGAGCGATTTCCCATCCGAAGCTCCCCATCCTGCGTACTAGCGCGTCAGTCTTTGCCTTTCTACCCCTCTTCGTCGTCGTCGTCATCATCATCCTCGTCCTCGTTCAATCCCCTTCCGCCCTCCTTGTCAACATTCTCGTTGTTCGGCCTCCCTCCTGCTCGCATGCTCGCATGCTCGACTAACTCACCACAAACTCTTCTCTTGCATCTCGCACGAAAAACGTGGGCAATCCCTTCCTCTTCACCTGCACCGACTGTATGGTAAGAGATAGAAATGGCGGCAGGCAAACTAGGGAGAGACAGCGCTTCGCTCAAACTCCATGTTACCCATGGATGAACTTTCACAGCAAGGACACATCAACTTTCACAGCAAGGACACATCAACTTTCACAGCAAGGACACAAGACTTGTAGCACTACAGACCGACGAAAAGAGGAGCAAGCTGCATTTCTGCCTCTACTCCCCTACCTGCTTCTGCGCCGCCAGCATGCTCTCTTCGTCTGCGACCTCTAGGATGATCTTCTTCTGCCCTGCATCCTCCCAAGACTTTACGATCCCAATGTTCTTCCTCCACAGCCTCCTGTAGATCCCCACCGTCGCATGTCCACACTGCAAAGCAAGCTTGCCCGGCGACATGTCCAGGTCTTTGCGGCATACTAGCACCATTTCGATGGTGTCGCCTGGCTCGCCGAGGTAGTGCTCTCCTATGAAGCCGATGTCCTTCTCGCCGTCCCGACGAGCCTCGGAGAGGTCCAGCACACATATGAACCAGCCGACGTTGTAAAAGATGAAGCCTGAAACTAGCGCAGAGAGCATGGAGGATGGAACGCATTGGTTTTCGGGCAGGAGCACGAGCAGGAAGCCCCACACACTCTCGAGGACGTGGGTGAAGGAGAGGAGCTGGGCGAGGGCAGCAAGAAGCGCTACAGCACCTGCATACTTCCACAGGTTCGCTGGCATGGAAGTTGGCCCGTACCTAGCGAACCCTCGTATGCATTAGAGGGAAGGACTGACAAGTCTGCGGGCCCCGGGTCCGGGCTCGAGTCCCGAGGGCCCTTATTAGTAAGTGACACCGTCTGAGGGAATACTAACGGGAGTAACCGGCGACCAGTACTTGGGCGTTGGCTACCGTTCATGGCAGGAAGGAAGCGAGCAGCTGCAAGCGGCAGTTCGAGAGGGCATGTCCGAGGCTGAACTTCCAGTGCGATGCTGCCGTGAGGCGATGAAGGAACGCGGAAGCTGACAGTGACCTGATGCCTCTCGAGGGGCGAGGGCCGATCCCCATGGACATCCTTGCCCTCAAGCTGGATGGACCTTTCTCTCCAGGTGATGGTGCGCGCGCGGGGGGGAGAGGGGGGAGATGAAGGATCTTGATTCTGATGCTCGTATCTCAGGAAGGATGCCGAACTTGAACCTGCGGTCGGCACGAGCAAGAATGCAGGCGCAGACGTCAGGTGCGATGCGCTGAGCTCGAATGAGCGTTGGGGAATGAAAGGAGAGCAGGAGGAGGGGATCAAGTCTCAGCCAGCCATCGCCGGCATCTTGCGGAGGATGAAATCAGTACGCAGCATTCCCGTCGCCTCGCGGAGAAGAAAGACAAGGAAGAGCTGGTGAGTCACCGGATATGATTTGCGAGGTCATTCAAGTGCTTGTGTGCCAGTACATGTTTCAACGACTGGAGCCCCTTATCACAAGCCGGTACCTTCCCAGGCTAGATCAAGACGTCAAGCGGGTGACCCTTGACGCGCATTCTCATGACGTACTGAGGGCTTCTCAGCTCATGACGTGTCAACTGGGTTTGCCGATGAGACTGCTGGACGCGCAGGCGCCAGAGATGCAGGTGTGGGAGCGAGCGAGGAGATGCGCTATCGTCAACCCCCCCCGCCGACGAGAAGCTGCTGACGACCAGCGCTGGTGAGAGACCTCACCCGCAAGCGCTCCGCTAACATGGCAGAACAGCTTGGTAGAATCGCCTCCACAACAAGCAGACAGCACACCTTTCAAGAGCAGAAGCGAGTCCAAGCAGAAGAAGCGGCACAGTGAAGGTCATGTCTCCTAGTCTCCTTGCCTTGTTGCTCCTCACGGCATGTCGCGGACAGGGAGCCTAGAGGAGAAAAGAGTCCAAGAGCCGGCGCAAGTCAAGCCAACAAGACCCTCTGAGGAGCCTCAGCAGCACCTGGGCGAAGCGTTTGCTACTCCTCGTCGATCTAGAAGGTTCTGCTTGAACCGCTAGGGCCTCTTGTCACCATGTGCAGATCGTTGTTTGCGATAAGAGCCGAGAACTCTCTTAGAGAGGTTTACCAGACTACATCTAGACATGCGTTGACGAGAGACGCAGGTGCAGGAAGGCTCCAGAGAGAAAGATGGGTAAGAACTCTGCTGGACGACAGAGAGCGTCTCCTTTACACTTCCGCAGCTCAAGATTTGCTCGCGCATGGGAGAAATTGGAAAAAGATGAAGAAATTACGCTCAAGCTGTTCCTGTGCGAGACTTTTGCTTGCCCGCTGCGCTCGGTCGGTAGATGTCTGAGTTGCATGTTATAGGAGGTTCGGGGCTCGGAGAGATCGAGTGAGGTACCCCAGGAACATCGTAGAGCAAGAGAAGATCAGGTGATGGTGGATGAACCTCCTCGAGAGAGGATTGACACGTGCGCGATCTAGGTCAAGAGTCAAACAGATACAACTCGAATGGAAGCAGGAGGCTGGTATCTTGTCGGATAGGACATGAGACCTGACTCGATGAGCAGGCTCGGAAAAGAGAGATGAAAGAGTTGTACAAGATCGACAAACAAAACAGATCTCAAATCATAGACACATCTACGACAAACGGCTCTCTGGTGAAATCGGAACGCAGCCTGTTAGATTCTTCAGACAACAAGTAGACAATCTGAATGTTCTTGTGCCATCACTCAGTATGTGCTCTAGGAAACGATTGCAAACGACTTGCGACCATGTGAGCTATAGCATACCTCATGGGAATCTCACTTGTGTGCTGTTCAGATTATTCATTCCTTGGCAGCAAATTTTCCATATGCGCTCGTCACGCGATTGTCTTTGTAACACGTTTTTTTTCTGTCTGGAGTGATCTTCGAGTACAGGGAAGAGCAGGACCGTGTCGATGTTGAGATGTCTGCAGACACCTTCAGGTCTCTTCATACACACTTGCCTTGTCGACTCACAAGCCTTCAGGATGTATCTCGAGCGAGCAGGTTGTGACGTTACTGAAGAAGACTTGGACCTGCTGTGGACGGTCCTTGTCAAGGAGTCGAGCCCAGCTGAACAAGAGGTGCTATCAAAATGTCTGACCACGTGTTGACCTGCGTCCAGGTGCCTCTAGAGCGTCTCGTCGCTCGAGTCAAGCGTCATTCGTCGCTGAGACAGATGAGCATCGAGGGAGCGGGCGACGGCGCTCAGAGACGAGAGGAATACCCGGACGTGAAGTCGTTCTTGGGCTCTCTTACCCGCCAGTCCTCGCAGTCCATCGCTAGTGTAAGAGTTTGAGGTAGACGTGTGAAGCATGACCCCTTGGCAGGTCCTCAAGAAGCTGCAGAAGCGCGAGAGTGAAGGGGAAGGCAGATAGTTAGGATAGACTACTGTACTACTTTACAAGCACGTTCCGATCATCTACCAGGCGAATCCCGACGGAGATCAGAGCGTTGGGTAGAGACGAGGGCTGGGGCTGCGAGTCAGAAATTTTCCATAGTCAACCCTCCAACTTACTTTCAGCCCGTTCTGTTTAAAAACTACCCCGCTGGCCTCAGCTACTCCTGTTCCACTTGTTCAGCCGTTGGCAACGGTAGAAGATACGATAACCTGTGGATGCTCGATACCATTCACTTTCATCGTCCTCACAGAAACTGAAGTCCTCGCAAGTCTTGATGCAGTTTGTCGTCTATGAACACGATCAGTGTGAGCAGTTGACGTCGCTGATGTTGAGGTACCGGATTGAAACCTGTCACAATGAAACCTCCTGCCATCCTCGAAGCCACATCTCCGACGTTATCACAAATCATCATCTGCTCCTTTCAGAAGACACCTTCAAGACAACAAACTTGACCTGATAGTACTGGGTAGCAGCACACGCACTCTTCTCTCTCTGATTGTTGTAGACGTTGCTACATTCTTGAGCAAGCTTCATCTCATAACTGTATCATCATCATCACACAATCGTGACAACAGAACAGCATGCCTGCTCGCTCCGCTCCACGTCGCGTCCTCGCTGGGAGCTGGAACAGGACCAACTTGCAAGGGAGAGTCAACCTAGAAGAGGCGATGACGTCACAAGCCGATTCTCTGGTGCCTCGAGCTTACCTTGACGACCTTGTGGTAGCCGCTGTACCCGACGATCGTTCTCGTTTGTCCGTTAATGACGAGCTGGTAGCCAGCATACGGGTTGGAGCCCTGAGGGAGAGCAGGGGCTAGTGAGTTTCTACATCAACCCCGTGACGCGCTGCTGACCTGACACAGTCTGAAGGCTCCCGTACATCCATCCGGGTTGACGCCGCTAGCAAGACGGAAGACACTCTTGTCGACTGTCAGAGAAGCAGCGTCCCCTCCTGCTTCACCTGGCTCCACGGGGCCGAGGACGGCGCTGAGCTCGATTCACTCGCTATGCACGTACAAGTTCCCGTTCCCCCCGAGCAGCGCGGGACGCCAGCGTTGTCGCACTGACACTGACCAGTACAAGAGACCTTGAAGCATGTGTCACTCGCTCGCAGCAGCTGAGAGCCGCGCCTGACCGTTGAAGGGGTGTATCCCCTTCTAACGCCTCCTTTGGAGAAATACCCGCATTCCCAGTCGAGGTCCGTGCACTCGTAGGGGGAGCTGCGATAAGGCGAGTCAAGTCAGGGCGATCAAGCGACGAACCCCGCACTAGATCTTGTAAACTGTCGTGCAGCGATAAGAGCAGGAGGAGGCTCCGGTGTAGGACTTATCGCGAGGAGTCACTCGACTGAGAGAGCATGCAGACAGAACTCACCTGGCAAGCGCTCGAGCATGTCGACAGCGTGGGGTAGACTTCACCATTGTTGCAAGTTCTGCAGCACAAACCTCATCACAGGATGATTGCAACATCAATTTAGCTCACGTTCCATCTGCTGGGTAAGTGTCTGTACATGTCGCATTGCAGATATAGCCATCCACCTTTGGGTCTGAGCATGGCAGCGTCGCCCATGTTGACTCCGGCTGAATCTTTGCAGGCCCGTTCATCCAGGTTGCGCCGCCGTCGATGCACGAAGCAGCTGTGGAGAAGGAGGACGAGGAGCAGGAGCCTCCCGTGCTGGAGAGGATCATTCTTGTCTGCCCGCTTCCTGTACCCCCCACAATCATGACGACCCAGCCAGCGTAGAAGTTGGTGACTGCATCATGCTGTCAAAGCCCGTCAGTGCTCGCTTACGCCCCTGGCACGTCAGATCTCACCTGCGCTGAAAGCTGGAGCAGCACAGGAGGAGAGTTGGGCTGGACGCATCCGCTGCTGTGAACAGGATCGCACCAGCACACCGAGAAGTCTGGAGAAGTACAACTCGCATTGCCCATCTGAGGCTGAACCGCAAAGCAATCGGGGCACTCTTGAAACTTGCTCCCTACCACAACCGGAACCTTGCAAGCGAAGTTTGTTCGCTCCTGTATGCAGCTCGGCGTTCGCGAAGACGCCTGATACTTGGAGTCGAAGAGGAGGCCGAGGACGCCACTGCCCGCTGCCCATGACGCGTTCACTGACCCACTAAACCCTGACCGCTGAGCGACGAGGGCATTCTGGCCCCGGAAGGAGAACCAAGCCTTGTCCTCGGCGCTGCCAGGGAGGGTGGGATGGTACACGTACATGACCTGGTTGAAAGGATACCTCGTGCAGTCCGACCTGTAGCCGTCGACCCCGTATGGCTGCGAGGAGCTCGTCTCAGTCGACATGTGCACGGCGTCGGAGGTCGTGTAGCACATCAGCCAACCTCCTCCGAAGCTGTCCATGTCGCAGTATCCCTGAAACGGCCGATCGTAGCCTGCTGGCTGCAGCCAGTACACCCCGCTGCTGAAGTATGGCTTCTTGGCGAGATCGAGACAGGACCGGGCTGGGAAACCTTCCATGCCGAACCCTCCCGGGTCTGAATCCACACCCTGCGCGTTGCCCCATCGCGAGCTGAAAAACATCGGGTTCCGCGCATTGGGGTCGTGCGAGTAGGAAGAGGGAGAGCAGGTGGCAGGGTTGGAGGGATCGCAAGTGCTTCCTGGAGTCGATCCCGAGCTCTCGTACACCCATGGCTGCGGGAACGTATCTTGTGCACCATGCACATTGACCAACAAGCAAACTGCGACTGCCAACCTAGTCGCCATGCTCATCTCAAGACGCGCCAAAGGGCGGCTACTGCGTCTTCCTTCCTGTTGCACAGCTGCCAGTCTTCCACCGCTGCTCCCTCCCGCTGCTCCCTCCCGCTGCTCCCTCCCGCTGCTCCCTGCTGCTGCTCCCTGCCCGCCCTGAGCGGTTGAAGTGGATTGAAATCCCCCGACTGGTCAGGGTAAAAGGAGGGACAGGAGAGGGAGGAGCGGATGGGGGAGAGCAAGGGAGAGGAGCGAGGAGACAGAGGAGGGGCAACGTCAGAGCAAGGTCTCCTCGTTTCTGAAGCATGGGAGGAGGGGGAGGAGGGGGAGGAGGGAGGGGCACCAAGGACAAGGTCATCTTCTTCAGGATGGACATGGTTGGAAGCAACACGCTGCATTATCGTGCCGAGGTGAGGGCATCCAATCAGCTGCGCAGCATGCAGGAGAAGGAGGAGAGGAGTGCACAGCGAGACAGGAGAGGATCCATGAAGCAACGAGCACGGGGCGAAGCAAGATGGGGGCAACATGAGAGGAAGCCAAGAGCGAAGCCGGTGGAGCATGGTGAGGGGGTTAGAGACGGGAATGTTCCCATAGAAGAAGAGTTGAGCAGGTTGAACGAGAGGCTAAGCTCGCTCCCGATCGGTTGGCGGGATGAGGAGGATGGGGATACCTCGAAGAGCTCGCAGAGGAGATGAATCGACTGAAGCACGCCCTCAGGCATCCATTCGCCTTTCGGATGTCAATCACTCGTGGTCCTCGTTTGTAGTTTCGGTCTGTTTTCTATCGATGGCACGATGCGTCATGAAGAGTGAGCTAGATTCTATGCCATACCACGGTCAGAAGACCACAACAAGATGATCACTATCCGACTTGACAAGCTAGCAGGAACCTTGCACTTACGCAATTGCTGCCAGGGGCTAATGAGTTGCTCATCACCGTGAGGTTACATGCTGCTGGAAGGAAGAAATGAGGTTATTCATGAAATGTAGGAGTGAACTCATATGATAACTTGAAACTGTATAGAAAAGAATTCATGGAAAGAAACATGTACAAGAACGAAAAGGCTGAGAGAAATAGACCAACAACAAACAACGCAGTTCACATGATCACCCGCTTCAAAAACTCCATTCCTTTGAAGACTTAGGTGAGGCCACCCCAAACCGACTGGGATTGTTCAGCTGCACCAAAGTCTTTGCTGGCTGCTCAGCCTCTGCTGTAAAGATTCTTTCCAGCGCAAAACTACCCGTGGGACTTGAAATGTCCTGCCTCTGTCTATCTTGGACATTGCGACGGTTGATTGCGTCATTAAACTTCTCTTCCATCGTGTTCAAACTCTTGTCGTCTTTCGGGGATAGCATGGATGCGATAGGCGATGAGTTCCACGTGTCGACCGCACCTCCAGCGATTGCATCCAACAATGAAAAGACGTGATTGGTGTGATGTGCAGCAGGTGATGCAGGTAAAACTCGGTCGCCTCCGCCTTCTACCTCAAAACGAGCGATGTCCCTGGACCCTCGGCGGTTCCTCTTCGCCATTATTCTCTTCATCTCCTCGTGCTCGGGGATATTCACAGTTGGCTCGTCGTCAAATCGAAGGCATCGCGGTGATCTGCTCGCCGTCAAGCTACGGCTCAATTGCACCTGGGCTGGTGGAATCATCTTGTTGGTCAAACGATTGGCCTCTGCGAGCTCCAGCTGCCGCTGAAGGTCCCTTCCTTCCTGCTCGTTACCTCCATCATCGGCGAGGTCCTTGATAGCCTCTAGCCCAGTTGGCAACCAATTGAGACCTTTACCTGCCTTCTTAAATGGAAAATATGCCAAAGGATCTTTCATGTTTGAGTCGAATATGTTGATATTTCGTATCAGAGAGACGTTAACGCGAGCTTAGAAAGATTTGGAAAGAAGGAGGACGAGGAGTAACGAGGACGAGGATGGAAGCAGTCAAAGGAGACAGAGGGGAGATTGACGAGAGCAGGAAACGGAAGGCAGGTGTGCGACAAGGAAGGTAGGTTGGAGGACAGCGCCAAGATTCTGAACGAGGGCGGAGGAGCGACTAGGTTGGAGGAAAGTGGAGACAAAGGGTAGCGGCACAGGTGGGCCGAGAGGGATACAGGGGGTAGGGGGTCCAAAAGTTATGGAGAGGGTGGGTATGTTCAACTCCGAGGTCTCCGGAAAGCCCATGGACCCCACCTTAGTGAGAAATAATGACCTAGAAAAAGGGGGTGGTCTCGGTCTCGGATCGAACGACCCCGCCGGGCTGGTTGGGTCCGGAATTATCGGATCAGCACCTTCAAGGTAAACTAGGGGGTGGGGTCCTTGTCGGGCGGAATGAAAGGTTCTTTTTCCACGAGGTGAGATTCGGGAAATGGGTAGGGTGGTGAAAGTACCGGTACATATGACTTGAAAAGCCTGGCAAATGCAGGGTGGTGAGTTGGTCACTGAGGGTGCTGAGCCTTATAACTGGAGTTTTAGTTGTTTACTTTGAAAGTCAATTTCTAGTATGCGGAGGTTAGTTAAAATCATCTTAACAGTATTGAAGTTTTGGAGTACCTGGAAGTTCTGGTACTTTTACTAGTTATTTATACTGTTTGGGTACTGTTGTCGATATATATTTATCATTCATTTTGAGTAGAAGGTCACTACGGTACCTTTGAATCAATGATCACAGTGACGGTGGCATAATAATCGGCCGCCAGCAGTCCGAGCCTCCGTCCCGGACTCCGGCGACGGTAAAACGCATCCACCGGTTCGGCCCCGGGCCCGGCGGACCGTACAGCCTCACTGACCGTCGGACGGTCCGATCAGGTTTCCCGGAAGTTCCGAGTCGCCGGTCTGACGGAACCGTTGCAAATTAAACGGTTGGCTCAACTGCGGCCTCCCGGCGCCGCGGTGACGGCCGTCCGGGCTCAGCGGCGCCTCGGATCGCATGCCGCAGTGCCAGCCTGAGCCCAGATAGAAACTCACCGTGAGGCTGTACTCAGGCACGGTGCCAGTAAACCTGGCAAGACTCTCAGGCTGCCCAACTTGAAACCTCACCGGGCAGGCCGCCCGGCTCAGTCTCTAGCCTGAGCAAGTTGTTTACCGGCGTGCCACCACTGCGGGCCTCTCATCATCACGAGTCCGCCGCCGGCCCCCCGGGAGTCCCAGCCCGGCCATCATCGGACTCCGGGATTCAATGATTTGTTGGATTGATCTTGCCGGCGCCAATTTTCCGAAGTAGTTGAAAAAATATCGTGACGCCCAGGCCAAAGTACCTGGCCGCAGTGGCGCGAGCACCCGGCGTCTAGGCCGGCCGGGCGACGGACTCATCACTGAGTCACTGGCCGCGGCATGTGCCGCATACCGTACTGTACCCGGTGCCAGGACACTGGCGGCCGGGACCGTGGGGGCCGTGCCGCGTAATCACGGTAATCCGATTACGCCGGTACGGTAGACTTTTTGACCGCTCAAAACGGTCAAATTTTCATGCGGCCGCTGGCCGCGTCGGAACTATCGGTGGCATGAGCCCCGTGACCGTCACGGCGGCGGCCGCCCGGCCGGGCGGCACAGCGGCACCCGTCCAAGTAGTACACCGGCGTGTCACGTGTCAAGTTGATTGAAACTCAGTTTTCAACTAACGTACTGAGTACCGGCCTCGGACCTCAGTGTACGGTCCTTCGGAACCTTTGTCAGTAGTGTGGCACGGTACGGTACCTAACCGTCACGGTCCGAGGCCGCCGGTCACGGGCCCCGAGTTTCAACTTTGTACCGTACTCTATTGGTTGACCTTGGCTGGTCAAAGTGTAGTCGTCAAAGTGGTCAAAGGGGATGGTAGACTCGAAACTAATCCATTTCGAGTAGAGAAGTGCTAAACCCCAACGTTTCATCTCGCATTTACACCGCTCGGTGCAGGGATCGTGTGCAGTAAAAGGGCTGCAAGGCGAGAGGGGGACTCAGCACGGTCTTTTCTAGAGATCGGCGAAGGGAGGAGACAGGGGTAGTTACAACGGTCATAACGAGGGGTGTATGTTATCTAAATGGAAGGGGTTCTAAGGTGTTTGAAGGAGGGTAGTGAAACAGATAGTGAGTAGCTTCCCTTGGAAAGGTGGGGTCTGAGGCTCCTCAGAAGGAGGGGTAGAGGTCACGATACCAAAGAACTTGGTGGGAACAAGGGAGAGCAGCAAAGATACGAGCTTGTGGGGGATTGAGGGGGTGGGTGGGGAGGGGGCGAAGGAGGGGGTGACAGATGGGGAATAAAAGGGACACTGGGCACATGCGACATAGCAAGCACGACTTGAGTCGCGCAAGACGCCACGGCCGCACTGCTCCTGCCCCCCTGCCAAGCAAGAGGTGACAGGTAAGGATGGCTGTCGACCTAGAAGACAACCAGAAGCCGCAATCGCTCGCTGCGATGGGCGGGAAACTGCCCGTGATCCCCCTGAACCCCCGCGAGAAGCACACTCAGCCCATCGTGGACTTCAACCTGGAGGAGAACCTGCTCCAGTACGTGAGGCCCAGCCGATGGGTGTCGATCAATGTCGGCAACTTCCCACTGCTGAGATTCAACTGGGTCGTTTCCTTGCTGGCGTCAGCGATTCTGTGGGTGTTCATCGTCGTAGTCCTCACGGCGAAAGACAACGCACAAGGAATCAACGTTGCTCTCCTTGAGTTCAACAGCACGTGGCAAACTTGGATTACACAGAACTTCACGTGGTTTTACATCTTCACACAAGATATTTGGTGCGTCTTCGTGGTGTACATCGCCTTCTCCAAGTACGGAAAGATCAAGCTCGGGAAGGATGATGAGAAGCCCGCGTTCAGCGACTTCTCTTGGTTCGTCATGCTCTTTTGCAGTGGCATAGCCGTTGGCTTCTACTTCTATGGCGTGCGAGAGCCCCTATCTTACTACAGAGCTTCTTACTACAACGTCTTGTACAAGCCCGGGTGGATGAACGACGACCAGCGAGCCCAGCAGGCGATCTTCATCACCCTCTACCATTGGGGCATCCACGCGTGGGCGTGCTACATCATCGTCGCCATGCTCCTCGGCTTCGTTGCCTTCCGATGGGATAGGCCGTTGACATGTGAGAACCTTTAGACCTCGTGGCGAAACATGTGGTCGTGACAAGTTGTTGTTGCAGTGCGTCAGGCTTTCTTCCCCCTCGTAGGACATGTGATCGATGGCTTCGTTGGCGACATCATCGACTCCATCGCCATGGCCTGTACCACCTTTGGTGTCTGCACCTCCCTCGGGTTTGGTGTCATGACCATGGTCAACGGTCTTCGGAGAATGGACTGCGGCGGAGGCATCGATTGCGTCAGCAACATCCCTTCTAACGACGGCTCGCACAATGCTAGGGTTTGGCAAGGTGAGAATTTGAAAGGCCGACTACACCATTCGCTGATGCCTTCATGCTTTCAACAGTCACAACTATTTGGATCATCACCCTCATTGCTACAGTCTCGGTCGTCACGGGGCTCAACCACGGAATCAAGGCCCTCTCCCTGATTGCTTTTGGTCTCGGCAACCTGTTGCTCGTGATGCTCCTATTGACAGATGACACCTGGTTCTTGTTGAACTCCTACGTGCAGTCTCTGGGCTACTACATCACTTACGTGACGCAAGTCGGGTTCGAGTGCGACACTTGGCCTCAGCTCAACTTTGAGTTCAGAAACAACGGACAAAACAAACTCTGGGATTCAGGTACCAACAAGCTCTATGATACCGTGACAAAAGCCATCGGACACCCCATGACCGACCCCACCACTGCATTTGGGTCAGATAGCTCCACATGGATCAACTCGTGGACCATCTTCTACTGGGGCTGGTGGATCTCATGGGCCCCCTTTGTCGGCATGTTCGTGGCGACCATCTCGCGAGGCAGGACCTTGCGTCAGATCTTCATGGGAGCGATCGCTGCTCCTGTCTTCTACAGCTTCTTCTTCTTGGTCGTCATGGGATCTCTCGGCATCAAGATGGAGAGAGTGGTCGAGCTTTCACTCTTGGATCCAAAGACCACGGACTACCAGCAGATTTGGAGGACGGGAATGATTAACTGCACAGCGATGGGCTACAGTAAGTCTCGTCCCTTGACAACTTGGTAAAAGTTGACACGTGCTTGCAGGCAATGGTCAGCCTCAGTCTGAGGCCGCCAGGAAGCTTGCTGAAGTTGGATACTACGCGCTCCCCTGCAGAAACTCCGACGATGTCTTTTACGATGTCATGGAGCCGTACGGCAAAGGCATCGCAACGTATCTCAAGCTCATCTCCGTCATTGGCGTTGTCCTCTACTTCGTGACCTCGTCTGATTCAGGCTCTTACGTCGACGACATACTCTCGGCGGGAGGTATGGCGCATCCTCCGGTCCTTCAGCGCGTCTACTGGGCCGTCACAGAGGGAGCGTGTGCTACTGCCATCCTCTATGCGGGAGGATCGGATGCTCTGACAGCGCTGAGGGCCGTCTCCATCTGCTCTGGTCTCCCGCTCACCATCGCCATCTGCCTCATGTGCACGGCGTTGCTGAGAGCGTGCAAGTACGACATGATGGAGGAGGACATTCACTCGTCGACGCGCTTCATCGTCGGGCTCTTCGACTGGGCTGATGGCTTCCAACCAGCAGGCATCCCGCGTGAGCTCGAGCCAGGGCTGCAGAGGCGGATCAGATCTCTTGTGATCTCCACCTTCGCTCCCTTCATCTCCATCCACAAGGTCCATCAGAAGTTCTACAACAACGTGGCGATGTTGCACACGGCGGGGACTGGCATGCTCTTCATCACGTGGATCGGCTGCATGATCGGAGAGGTCGGTACCGTCAACGCTTCCTACGTGGGATGGACCATGTACATTTTCTTCGCCGCTCATCTGACCGCAACGAGGTTGCAAGCAAGGCTTGCTTACAAGGTCTACGGGTCAGCCTTCGAGGACTTCTTCGCCTGCCTCATCATGTACCCCTTCGTCATCTCTCAGCTCGAGTTGCAGGTGGAGTCTCAGCTGGAATTCCATGACGAGGATGCCCCTGCCCCGTACAGAGGCAAGCACGTTCCCACCGACAGGCCTCACCTGGAGATGATGGACTACGATCACGTCATGGAGTTCCATGGCCCCACAAACGCTTTCAAGTCATCCCGGGCGGCTTCTCCCCAGTACCAGCCGTACCCAGGCCAGTACCCGTCCCAGTTTTCTTCCCAGCATTCCTCCCAGCAGGCTCCCTTGGGTGCGCCGGCAGTCCAGCTCGTTCCTCCGCCCGAGTTTCAGATGGGAGTGGCTCCTCAACCGCAGTATTCCATGGCGATCGGCTCGGCTTGACTTGAAAGATGTCAACTCGTGACATCGTGTACTAGTGCTTGTGAATGTATGTACTGTTTACAGTGTTGATGGTCAATAATACACTGATATTTTTAATACTTGTTGTGCCCTTCTCTCACTATTCACCTTCTTCTCGGCTTCAAGGTTGTCCTGATGTGCGTCTACCCTATGTTTCTCTCTTGCAGTCACGAAGCTGGAGGTCTAACTTCCTGCCTGCTCTGATTCCCTATAATATTCTGCTTTGCTGCCTTCACTTCTCATCTTTCTCACCTCACCTCACCTCACCTCTCCTCTCCTCTCCTCACCTCACCTCTCCTCTCCTCTCCTCTCCTCTCCTCTCCTCTCCTCTCCTCTCCTCTCCTCTCCTCTCCTCTCCTCTCCTCTCCTCTCCTCTCCTCTCCTCTCCTCTCCTCTCCTCTCCTCTCCTCTCCTCTCCTCCTTTTCGTCTTGTTCTTCCTTGCTGTCTTCTCCTCGTGCCTTCCGTTCGAGTCTCTGCTAATTTGACCTAACGGCTCAGCCATTGCATGGCATAACACAAGTGTAGGGCCCAAGAGTTACGATCAGAGAGGAGAGTCAGAGAGGAAGGAGCTATCAGATGCGAGTTCGAAGAGGGAGTCAGAGGAGGAGGACTGATTCATCAGAAAGACACTGAGCCTCCGCCAGAGGGCCGTACGGGGAAGAGGAGATGTCGCTGAGGAGGAGAAGGAGATGTCAGCCTGAGGAGAAGGAGATGTCAGGAGCAGGAGATGTCAAGAGAAGGAGATGTCAGGAGAAGGAGATGTCAGGAGCAGGAGATTTCAAGAGAAGGAGATGTCAAGAGAAGGAAATGTCAGGAGGAGAAGATGTCAGGAGAAGGAGATGTCAAGAGAAGGAGATGTCAGGAGGAGAAGATGTCAGGAGAAGGAGATGTATCGTACAAACAGGCAAGGAACTGTCAGATGTCTAAACCAACTAATACTCTTCATACTCTTCAATAAATTAAACAGTTACTGAACTAGCGGCGCCGGGCAAGTCCTGTAATAATGACTCAGATCCTGACTCAGATCAGATCTGTAGCTTGGAATGACTCAGATCTGTAACGTGATCTGGGGAGGAAGGCTTGTACATGGCGAAAATGTGTTGTGCTTCTCCTGCTCTTTCATCTTCCTTCCTCCCACTCCTTCTACTTCATCTCCTTCTACTTCAGCTCCTTCTACTTCAGCTCCTTCTACTTCATCTCCTTCTACTTCAGCTCCTTCTACTTCAGCTCCTTCTACTTCAGCTCCTTCTACTTCAGCTCCTTCTACTTCATTTCCTCTACTTCAGCTCCTTCTACTTCAGCTCCTTCTACTTCATCTTCTTCTACTTCATTTCCTTCTACTTCAGCTCCTTCTACTTTATCTCCTTCTACTTCATTTCCTTCTACTTCATCTTCTTCTACTTCAGCTCCTTCTACTTCAGCTCCTTCTACTTCATCTCCTTCTACTTCAGCTCCTTCTACTTCATCTTCTTCTACTTCAGCTCCTTCTACTTCAGCTCCTTCTACTTCATCTTCTTCTACTTCATCTTCTTCTACTTCATTTCCTTCTACTTCATCTCCTTCTACTTCATCTTCTTCTACTTCATCTTCTTCTACTTCAGCTCCTTCTACTTCATCTTCTTCTACTTCATCTCCTTCTACTTCATCTTCTTCTACTTCATCTCCTTCTACTTCAGCTCCTCTACTTCATCTCCTTCTACTTCATCTTCCTTCTACTTCTCTCCTTCTACTTCTCTCCTTCTACTTCAGCTCCTTCTACTTCATCTCCTTCTACTTCATCTTCTTCTACTTCATCTCCTTCTACTTCATCTTCTTCTACTTCATCTTCTTCTACTTCATCTCCTTCTACTTCATCTCCTTCTACTTCATCTCCTTCTACTTCATCTCCTTCTACTTCATCTTCTTCTACTTCATCTCCTTCTACTTCAGCTCCTTCTACTTCATCTCCTTCTACTTCATCTTCTTCTACTTCATTTCCTGCTACTTCATCTTCTTCTACTTCAGCTCCTTCTACTTCATCTCCTTCTACTTCATCTCCTTCTACTTCATCTTCTTCTACTTCATCTCCTTCTACTTCATCTCCTTCTACTTCATCTCCTTCTACTTCAGCTCCTTCTACTTCATCTTCTTCTACTTCATCTCCTTCTACTTCATCTTCTTCTACTTCATCTCCTTCTACTTCATCTCCTTCTACTTCAGCTCCTTCTACTTCATCTCCTTCTACTTCAGCTCCTTCTACTTCATCTTCTTCTACTTCATCTTCTTCTACTTCAGCTCCTTCTACTTCATCTCCTTCTACTTCAGCTCCTCCTTCAACCGATCCTGCGCCTTTTGCTCCCGTCCTCCCATCACTCAACCGAAGATGATCTGTGAGGCTTGTGTGTATGCCTCAAAGACCAGAAACAAACTTTCTTGAGACCATGATGCCTCTTCATGACCTGACGCTTTCCTTATGCAGCCTTCACGCATCGTTTGTGCTTGAGGTGCTGTAACAAGTTCAGCAAGTGGGACTCGACATGGTCGATTCCACCGGCAGATTGTTTCCGATCGACATCTTCCTGCATGTCTGCGAGGCGATTTCCTTTGATGTCATCCTGCAGCTCAGATGTGGTGAGGGCATGGCCGTTAGCTCTGACTTCTCTCTGCTGCTCTTGTGTGCTCATGCTTCCCCTTCCTTCGACCTCTTCATCTAGAAGCTGCAATGTTTGGGTTTGTGGTGAGGGTTGGAGGGTTCAATGCATGCCAGTTCTGTGTTTACAGTTCTCATCCTGTTCTCCTCTCTTTCAGCCTGCTCTCCTCTCCTCTCACCTCCCCCATCATCCATGCGAACCAGGAGTGTTCATCCTGACTTCTTATGAAAGTCTGCAAGCATTGGAACAAGGAATGCGATGCTGTGCTATCTCAATTCAAGGTGGAAAAACCTAGCGCTGCATGCAAACATCAAATGATGATCTGTGAACAATCAGAACGTTGAGCTCTCTTATGTCTATGACATTGAGATGGCGAAGAGGCTGCTTGCAAAGGTGAGGGAGTGAGGAATGGAGGGAGGGAGGGAGGGAGGGGAGGGAGGGAGGGAGGGAGGGAGTGGTGAGAATCTTTCAAGCTATCGGCTCACTTGCTCTTCAGTGCTGCAACTTAGAAAGTCTGAAGCTCTCCAAGTGCGATGAGGCTTGCACTCTCATCCTAAAGGTATCAGCTGAGCGAGTGCTGAAGGAGGTAATGACTGTGAGAGCTCGTAGGACATAAACAAGTTCGCCTTCCGCACATGCCTCAAGGCTCTCAGCTGCGACTGTGAGCTCGTGGCAGCCTCTTGCCGGGCCTGATTGTCTGTGTGGAGCAGCAGCGGAGCAGAAGAGTTTGAAGAAGGTCGTGAAGTCTTGCTCGGGTCTCCAGTCTCTCGGGTGAGTGGGGGGAAAGAGAGGGCTGGCAATGACACTTCCTCGAGGTTGCGATGTAAGGAAACAGACCCTCATGTTCTGTGCCAGCGAAAAGCTCAAAGAAAGTTGACGGTAAGGAGAGCGATGCGATAAGATAACAACAACGACTACACGATGATGACGATGACGATGACGATGATGACGATGACGACGATGACGATGACGATGATAATGATGATTTGATTGTGTTAGAGGACGGATCACAAGGAGAGAAGGCAAGAGAATATGACAAAGTAGCAGAGCATAGACCTGAGAGGGACAACAGTCTGCGGTATCGGCGGCATGGTGGAGAAAATATCGAACAATCTTCTGCAGGTGAGAGCCTGCCAACAGAGAGAGGAGGGAGCTCAGTTGTTCTCCTTCAGCTGGGCCTGCGCGGTTGTAACGTCCACGATGTACACTTGACTGAGCACCTCTGTCGCTTCACCTCCCTGCAAGTACGCTCCATCACCATCCCCTTTCTCCTCTCCGCTAATCGCTCACGTTCCTCCCATTTTCTCCCGTGCTGACCTGCTCATCATCTCCATCATTCCTTCCTGCTCCCTCCCCTTCCGTGTTCTTTTCGCCTTACACGTGCTTGCTCCTTGTTCTCCTACAGGTCCTTGATGTGGGTAAGAGCTGTCGCCGTCTGTCTGACGAGTCCATCGGCATTGTGCTGAGCTCTAAGCAGCCAAAGACAAGCTGACGTTCGGTCAGGTCACAAGGAATTGCTCTCGCTTGCAGTCCCTTACCATCAGTCACAACCTCTGGCTGACGCAGAGATCCATCGAGCATGGTCTCACCGCAGTAGCAAGCTCAGGGCCGGAGGAAGTGACGTGCTTGCTGCAGCCTTAGGACTTCCCTTCCTCTCTCGTCTCGGAGCAGCTGGTTTGAATTTTCATGATCCTTGCACGCTCGAGGCAAGTCTTGAACGCTTGCTCCCCTCCCTCGCATTCCCTCCTCCTCTTCCTCCCTCCTCCCTTCGCTATCTCTCCCCCTTGTTCTCACTCTCTCTTGGGGTCCGTCAGGGAATTTTATCTCTCTTCGAGAACTCGCAGCTCAAGTCCATTGACGGCAAGTGCTTCTCAACAGTCTTCCGTTTCTCTTCCCTTCTTCTGCGCTTTGTTTCCTATCATGATGCTGCAACTGACAGTCTCAATCCCCCGGACTCGCTTCGCACATGGCGGGCCTCTCACAAACGAGACGAGGAACGGCAAGCTGCAGATGGAGGAAATCCGAGCGGTTGAAGGCCAAGGAGTGACGGGCAGAACTGACGAACAAGCAGGTGGGATGGTACACTACGGCATCGACTGCCATGGCGCTAGCTGAAGCGACGACGAACTTGACGTCCTTGGACCTGGCTGGTATGCTGTCTCGTCGCTTGCTCCGCCTTCTTCTTCTCCTGTGCTGCCCCTCTTGCAATATCCTGCTATGTGGTAGTTTGTCACCCTTTTATCCCCTCCTCCCTCTCCTCCCACTACTCTCTGGACCCCCTCGCAAGGAGAACCTCACGAGCTCACCCTTATCTCAGCGACGAACTTCGACGACCCTGCTGTCCGCATGCTCAGCCAAGGTCTGCATGAGCGAGGAGGGGAGGCTTGGGAAGAGGAGGAGGGGAGGGGGCGAGCGGGAGGGGTGGAAGGAACTTTGATCACGTGCCACCTGGTGACTGCGAACAGGATGTTCGCGTTTGAGAGTTTTGAGGCTCAACGGCTGTAAGAAAGTCACCGATAAATCGTGCGAGACTTTCGCACAGATGGAATTTCTCACTGAGTTGGTGAAGTGTTGTGAAACACGTGAAAGTAATGTCCATGCACGGTGATGGGGAGATGGTTGCACTCACGATGAAGATGAATATTCGGCTGCAGCAGCTCTTGTTGCTGCTGGTGATGATGGTGACGACGATGACGATGACGATGACGATGACGATGACGATGATGATGATGAGTTGAATGGAGAGGTAATTGCAGTGATGGCAATGTGAAGGATGTCAAGTTGTCACAAGTGAGCGACACTGGACTGAAGACGCTCATCGAAAACAAGATGGTCTTTCATCCCATAGCATCTTCTACTCTACGTGAAACTTGTCAGGGTGAAAGACTTTCTGTCCTCTCCTTGGCCTTCTGCAGCAATATCTCCGTCCCTGGTGACGTCATGGTGGCAGGAGGCAGATCAGAGGCTGAGCTTTGCGAGCAGGGCTGCAGGCTGAGGTAGGAGCAGGATCGACGAGCTTCGAGTCCCTTCGGGTCCTCAACTTAGCAGGCCTGACTCTCAACGTCGACATCTTGCGACTTATCTCCATGTCAGTCTTCACTGCAACCTTTCTCATCTCACATCTTGCCAACCAGTCTCTCTGCTCATCTCCTCTGCTCGCATCCTCTCACCTCTCCTTTGCAGGTTTCCCCTCCTCACCTGGCTCAACGTCACCGACTCACACATCGTGAGTGTGCGCCTTCTACAGTGATCGTGCTGTAATCCTGCGCAGCGCTCCAACTCCTCCTCCTCTTCCTCCTCCTCCTCTTCCTCCTCCTGCTTTGCCAGCCTTAAGACGAAGGGGGAATTGATCGAGTATGCTGCTCGCATCGACGACCTGCCGGCGCTCGCGATCAGGCAGGGACGGCAGACCTGCGCGGTGTCACAAGGGATCCCCTCCTGGTATGCTGGCGGGGAGGCGAAGAAAGAGCTGAAGATCCATGCAAGGGGCTGGCAAGGGCAAGTCAACAACCCAGGAGCAACGGGGAGCAAGCGGAGAACGCCGTCGTTTAGCATGTTGCGCACGTTACACGCCGACAGGTGCAGCGGCGTTGAGACCCTCTTCAGGTGATAGTGGATGACAGGGGTCGTCGAGCACTGACAGTTTTGTTCTTTCATAGGCTCCTCATCAAGGCGATGCCGCAGCATCTTCGGGTCCTCACTCTCTCCGGCAACGTACGCGACCCCCCCTCCCCCCATCTCTTCCAGAGCTTCTGTTTCCCACCTGCCCCGCAGATGAGCGGGACGGACGTGCTGGTCCTCGCGCAGGCTTGCAGATCTCTGAAGGAGGTGCTTGTGACTTGCATTCCTCCTCTGCTCACATACACCCGCAGCTATCCCTACGGTACTGCTCCAACGTGCTGCCAGGGGACGTCGAGATGCTGGGTCAGCAACGAGCGCTAGCTCCGCTTGCCTGCATGTAACTCATGGCGTGCAGAGCGTCGAGGAATCAAAGTCACCATCACCGACTACTCGAGGAGATAAAAAGCAAGCGCGTCATCGTGTGTACATTAATAAGAACCCTGCTATTCTACATCCTCCACTACGTGTCCATCCTCCTCCTCGCATTCCGGATCTTCACCAGCTCTTCACCGCTCGGAGCGGTCTTGAGAAGACTGTCGATGTACAACCCGGAGAACGCAAACCAGCTGTCCTCGTCGACGAAGTGATGTTTCATGTGGTGGAGCTTGATTGCGCGGAGAAGGCGGTTCTTGGGCATGACCTTGGTGTGCGCAAGGTAGTGGCAGAACTCATACAGGAGTCCCATGGCGGAGTAGGCGAAGGTGGCAGAGAGGCAGAGATCCGTAGGCAGGAGGAGGTAGAACAAGCCAAAGGCAGCTAGGAACCAGGACACAACCAGCCACACTGGGTCGATGGAGACGTAATAGTAGTCGAGGAGGTGATGCTGATGGTGGTACTCCTGCCCCCACCACTTGAACGAGTGCAGCAGGTACTTGTGCAGCCACCACTCCTGGAACATCCAGAACTGACAAACTAGCGCCAACACGAGGAGATCGAGATGGTCAAACGTCTCCCCGCCCGGCACGAGTGCCATGGCCGCCCTGGACACCGCCATGGCCATAACTGCCCCTACCAGAATCCTTGGAGAATGGTCTTTGCCAAGGAAGAACCGCTGAATGGCTCTCTCCATGGTCGCTGGAACCTCTTCCTCCGCACTGCTCAACGGTGCTTCACCGGTGGATGGGGCAGTTTGTCGCCTCCTTGTGCGAGGCGCGGTATTCCTGAAGCCAGTGACTTCGGGTCTTCTGGAGTTGCCATGTAAAGGGGACAGACAAGGTAGTCGTCCCAATGCTGGATGGAAGCCCTCGGAATTCTCTAGGGTACAGATGAGGAGAGTTACGATCACGAGCCCGCGGCTGCACTTCTCGATTCTACTGGCCATAACTTGTGTCCCAGCTTTTTGGGAGGGTTGGCGTGAGAGCAACTTCTTGGTACCCAACGCAAGATCGAGAGAGTTTTTCGTCTCCTTCGTGTTCGTCTTTCTCTACTCTCTCTCTCTCTCCCTCTCTCTCTCCCTTCCTCCCCCTCTCTCTCTCCGACCCTGTTACGTTCTTCACGCTCCCCCGGCTTCTGCCCTCTTGTATGTCATTACAATAACCGTTATGTAACGGTGTAAACTTTCAGTGCTGCGGCACATTTCCGCCGGAAATGCCCCGGGGCCGAAAATCATCCCCCTCATTCTCGCAGGTTTTCTGTTGGGGTGCTGGGTTGGGGTGGTCAATAGGGCGTAGCGGCTCGAAGGAGGGGTGGTAAAGGTACCGGTAGGGGACGTCTGACTGGCAAGGCATCTTGGAGATAGCGGGGGTATGACTCATAGGAATTTAGGTAGGGGGGTGGGTGGTTTACCTCTGTCGGGGTGGGTAGAGATATGATAGGGGTGGGGTGGAATGACCCAGGGGCGGGGTGTAGCTTTGCAACCTCTTTCGGAAAACAGCTGCAAACTTGCACCGCTTGCAATTTCACACAGTTTCAGATTGGGTTAAAGAAGTTGAATGATGTCTCTAATATTTTGAAATATAGAAACTTTGTGACAAAACACTTTAAAATTTATACAGGGAGTACCCCCTGATGAGAAACGGAGGCCAGGGTCTTTAGCAGCACAAAGAGCCCAAAGCATGTACCAAACACCCGGTACCTTTCCATAGTTTTGTCGCGTAGTAGACCCGTACTGGATTACCCCTACCCCCCCTTTCGCTCCCCGACTGAGAGAATGGGCGGATGGGGAAAGACGCAACTCCCGGGTGGAGGAGCAGCGGGAGGGACAGCAGGAGCAGGAGCAGCCAGTATGAAAGAAGAGGGATCAACGTCTGCAGGATGAAGTGCACTGGAATCAGGAGTTGCGGAGCACAGGGTGAGGAGCAGGTGTTGGAAGATGGGATAGTTTGTTGAAAGCATAATCTCTCATGATTGGTGAAGGGATAGCTCAACTGCTCAGCTAAGAGTTCAGACTAAGCATGCATTCGATGCAGCATCCCAAATAGCTTACGAGTAGTGCCTCATGAACCATGCTAATCTCCCCTCTTTCTCCCGGAAACCTTCACTGATCCAACCCACGCATCTGATGTGGTCTGCAGAACGTCAAAAATGTCGATCGACTCAAACGATGGAAAGGATCTTTTCGGTGACCTGCAGAATTTCTAAAACTCTGAATGCTGCTTGGTCATGCTGACATGTGTTTGCAGGGCTGCAATTCTTCAACCCGGATGACGTGATCTCGCTGACATACACCACAAGGTACTTGCTTTTTCTCGTCGCTTTTTCTCGTCGGGATTACTACCTTATGTTGTCTCGAAGGATGAGATTTTTTGTGCGAAAGACTGATATGACTCTATGAATTGCCACAAATGCATGTGATACCGCTGTCCTCTCATTCTTTCCCGATAGATCGGGAGACGTTCTGACAACATTGAAACCTCTTCGGCCTGAACCCAGCATCATTCTGTCGGAGGTCGCGCTCTGTGATTGTGATAACAACATCCTCTCTCATAAACTTCACTCAGACGCCCGATCATCCCGTCCATGGGGTGGCTGTTGTGGGATTCAGGTGGAATTCTTCGCGTTTCCTCAAGATCTTGGAGCTAACAAGGCCACGAACAGTTTTACGGGCAAGCGAGCAGTTCTGGATATTGTGAGAAATGAGGTGAAGCTATCTCACTGATCACGATGTCATGGCAAAGAAGATATTGAAGCAAACATCAGGGATGCTCCATGAAATGGATAGTTGAAGACGATGAGAACTTGTGAGATTTCTTGCTGGATTGTGAAGACATCGACAGTAGGACTGAATCCAGAATGCACAGAATTAAGGAAGCAAAAGCAACATTAGAATCGATGAAGATCAAAGAGGCAAAGGTGGAGTGAGAGAGAGTGCTCTTTACTTGCGAATGACAACATGTTAGGTTGTTCCGTCGTCTCAATATACGGACGTCTTAAATGACAAGAGTGTTCGAATCGGTGAATACTGGTGTAATCATGCCTCCAGAGATCTTCTGAATGTTATTCTTGCAGTGATTATCAGCGGTCCTGTCGTTGATCGTCCAAGACGTGCAAGGTGAATCAGATAAAAATTAAGGCAAGATTCGAAGTGTGATTGAAGCGCTCACAGCGAAGCTTTGAAAGCGCACAAGGATGTCCTCTGCGACAGACCGATTGCCATGACGATTGATTCTGCAAGAGAGCTGTGAGTCTGTGGCAGCAACGCTGATTACTCTTGTTGACACCGAACTGCAAGATTTGCACTTGGACGGCGACAGAAGCAAGTGCTGATGACACTACTTCCTGGAAGGTGACGGTCACCGTATGGATGATTGGATTCTCAACCCGAAAGTGAACAGACCTGGCAAATCTTTCTCTGCTGTCGTGATGTCTTTGTTCTCCTCTGCTTCCAAGATTGTCTGCGAACGCGTCATTCCTGGTATGGCTAACTCCCTCCTTGATTTCTCCTTCTCCCGGTTTATTCCCGTCCTTCCCGCCTTTTCCCTCCTTCCCAGCCTGTCATCCTTTCACCTTCTTAAACTTCGTTGCAGACGGATATAAGCATCCTCTGCTTGATAAGAAGATCAATCCATCGGATCCTTCGGTAATGATTCCGCCTTGAAATCCCTTGAGTGATCGTTTTGATTGTTGCAGGTCGAGGCCATGTTTATCGATACCATCTTGCATGATTGTTTTGCCGTTAATTTCTGCATGTACATCTGTTAATTGTTGTCTCTTGTTTCTCTGACTTGACGCTCACCAGGTGTATGAGGCCCACGGAGGTTTCATCGTGCCTCGTCTCTGGGAAGGTGAGAGAAACTGCTTGCCGGATTTTTTCGTGTGTCAAAAGAATCGTTCGAATGTCTTTGTCTATAAAAATTAGGGCGAGATTATTTGACTCGATGCTGATGGTAATTGCTTAGGAGCACAAAGCTGAAATCACCGTGTTGTATCCCAACGGATGTGTTTACACAATTTTCACGGCACTTGGATTGGAATCCGTTGATACTCAGAGCTTTTCACTGTCAGGAGAAAGGTTTTTATCCAATTATGTTGTTTGACGTCTGATCAGTTGCCAACTAGATTGGTCGAGATGAGGAGAGTCGATCACATGCATGTCTTTCAGCACGAGATAACGCAGGGTGAGACCTCCAACCCGCTTCTCGTCTTCCTGACACTCTCGTGACCGCAGATAAACATCAAGAGTCTAAAGTTCTTCGCTTCACTCAGGCATGGATTCAGTCTCCTCTAACTTTCCACGCATGGCTCATCTCATCCACAGGAATACGAAGCTGCGAGAGCAGACGCGCTGGAGCAAATGTACGCTGCGTCCTCTGGAGCCAAGGTGAACAGGCGCTTTTCTTCCCCCCTCGTTTGTATCTGTTGACCTCACCTTTCACATGCTCCCCGTCCTAGTCTCGCGTACGCCTCTAGTTTTTTCACGCAGATTTCAGGCGATCGCATCGAGAGTTCGCCCGCAACTGATCGAGCAGAATGTGGTACGACACGATGTTGTGCAGACTCGGAATTTTTGACACTTGAGATGATTCAGGTTGACTGTCTCCGTATTGCCCAGGCATGCACTAAGGTGAAGCTTCCTTAGTCTGATCCCCTTCACCAATCCTGTCCTCCTCCTCCTTCAAGGCTCCGCGGCGATCAAAGTGCACTGACGCCGAGTGAACAGGCGCTAAGGACTGGTCAGACTGTTCCCATCGAATATTGGTAAAGCAACGAGTCGCTGTCATGGTGCAGAGGAACCAGATGACGGGAGAGAATCTCCCCGGCCACTGAGCGGCTACTTCCATATGATTTTCCTAAGTTCCCCGTTCCTTCTCCCTCTCTATCTCCCTCGCTCTTCTGAGTACCTAAACTCTCTATTCCTTCTCTTGCACGTCATTGCCAACAGCCCGACCGAAATCACAATTGAGCCTTAGTGAGTGGCACTGGCCTTCAACTTGACGGGCCCGCGGCCGCCGCAGTCACTGGGCCCGGTGATGCTCAGATCATAGTCAGCCTGGTATCATGATGATCATGCTTGGCGGCGGCGGCATGACCCGCATTTCAACACTGGAATCAATCATGCCACACTGACAGTACCGCGATTCCGAAGCAGCAGTTTCAAGTTTGTAAAGCATCCCGGCCTCCTGGGAGGGCCGATCACTGTATACGGCCCGGACGGTTCCGCCGTTAGTACGGTCGCGGACTCGAACAAAATTTTAGTGACAGGTACGGCGGTCATAGCCAATCGGAGGCGGCGCGGCCCCGAGCCTGCCGGGTCCCGGCTGATGCGACCCGGCGGGTCCCCGGTCCGAGAGGGGATGTGGGTACTCTCATTCTTTGTGACATCGACCCACCCACTCTGACCCCTACTACCCCCATTTTAATAATTCAAGTACCCCTCCACTGGCGGATCTAGTAATTAACTAATAAAAGTAATACTGCAATCACCCCACCTCCTGTGCAGGCTCACAACCACCGGTGCCTCTCCTTCACTTCACCACCCTACCATTCGGGTTGACCTACCCACCCTCACTCCAATGAGGCCGTTACCCCTACCCTCATTCACACTCACCCTACCAGAGGATCAATCACGCAAAACCACCCTACCCCCCATTCGTCCATCCTTACAGCAACTACCCATCCACTACCCACCCACAAAGTCTCACTTCGTTTGCATACCCCTCCATTGATCTTTACTTGAGAGATGTAGAGCCCCGTACTTTCAATGACCCCACCCCTCAATTTCACTTTTGGAAATCACCTACCCAGCTCGGTTCTCCGTTTCGAGCAGCTAATGACCACCCATCGTGTACACCACCCCACTGTATCAAGTACCCCTACCTAGTCGAAAAGGACTAGACCCGTTCTTCACAACCCCAACCCAGTGGTCCTGACCCCACCCCAGTGTTCAAAAATAAGGCGTCACAGTCTGGAAAAAACAGCAGCCATGCAGCTTCTCCGCTCTTGCCTCCTCCTTGCGCTCGTCGCCTCCGCCTCCGCCTTCTCCGCCCCTACGTGAGTACATCACAAACCTGTCCTCCTTCTTCCTTCCTGTCCCATCCCTTCTTGTCGATCTCCTCTGCTCTGTCTGTGTTTGGTCGATGCTGAACGTTGTGGGCTAATCTCTCTCGTGCCATGAGGGGTTTGCTCCTCGTGTGTGAACACCGTTGACAAGGTTGTAGCCCTTGTCAATCGAAGATATTGTTTGTTCATGTGTCGTTCCGATTGACGCGCTGGCTTTCTCTTCATGAGAGTCATCTCGGGCCATTTTTACCTCACATGTTAGAACTCACTGTGAAAGTCGGCTGACACCTAGTCTGTCCTGACGTTGGCTCCTCTTTTCATGTTGCTTCTTATTCTTCTTTGTTGTGATCGATGTTATGTTGCAAGAATTTCGAATGTTTACATCCCCAGCACTGGTGTCGAGGACCTTTGTACATCTCGCTTGTGTGGACTCGATGAACGCACCCTTCCTTTATACCACTCCTTTCGTCTGTCTGGACTTACTTTGTCTTACACCTTCTCTCGCAGTCTCCCCCTCCGCGCCTCCGGACGCGCTGCGGTCTCCCAGCGCACTGTGATGAGCTACTCCCCCGTTCCCTCCCCCGAGGGAACCAAGGAGACCTACTGGGAGACCAAGGCTCCCAGCAGCGAGGTCAGGCTCTCGGAGGAGGATGGAGGCAGCTGCTGATGGGCATGGCAGGTTCTCGGCATCGGCAAGAACCTTCCTTCCGGCTCCTTTGCCTCCGCCTCCGTCGTTGCTGCTCTCGTTGGAGGCTTCTGCACCAGCCAGGTGACTGACGCTGCCTACAACATGATTTGTCACGTGCTCACTGTTCTCTGCAGTGCGTCCCCCTCACTGCTGACCCCAACCCTCTCTACATCGCTGGCTCCTTGTTCCTCCCCTACTCCTGGGCCCTTCACGTCGCTGCTTGGATCCAGAAGAACAACGGCAAGTAAACGTTGACGCGCGATTTATTGAGTCTCTTGAAGCTTGCAATAAAAGAAGCTGAAGGCATCGCAGCCGTAGTGTGTCAGAGTTGTTACAGGGAACACAGGAGTCGAAAAAAGGGAGGTTATGATGAACAGAACTTAGTCTGATCCCATCAGACTTCGGGTGCAAACAGAGTCATGCCGCAAGCTGTATCCGCATGCCCCAGAGCCTTCATGGAATGCTGACAAGACAGTCAGCATGACTTGCAAGAAATCCTAGTCGCAACCTGAAAGCTCTCTCGGCAGAAGAGAGTCATGCCAGCTTGGCTGTCGACAGCAACAACGTTGCTGCTCATGTTGGCCGACGGCGACTGGAAAAGAGTGATCCCGCAGCTTGACACGGCATGCAAATCCTCTGCAACTTCCACCGGCTCCTTCAACACTGTCACATACGCCGTCTCAATGTGTTGACACAAACCTGCACGAACGTGTCCTCCTCCATTTTGAAAAGAGTCATACCGCAGGACTCGATGCATGTTTCATCCTGTCGCATCCGGGTCAGATCAGCGGAGGGCAAAGACATGTTGTTCACTACGTTGACTGCGCTGTCGAAGCTTTGAAGGTACTTGGTGAACGAAGCACACTTTTGACGCACAGACTGGATGAGGTTGGACACGTCTGCGCTGTTGAGAGCGTCGGACTCCTCGTCCTCGACCGTCTCGGCGAACAAGGTCATCCCTGCGATGCTACCAGTAGCTCTCAGGGGTTTCGAGTCTGCCTGATCGACTGCAAGAAAACATCATCATCATCAAGTTGAGAAACTGGACCGCTCCTCACCAGCACTGAGGAGAGAAACTCCTGCAGTCTCGTTGAACTGCACTTGACGATCCTCCAGAGACTGTTTTCCCTCATTCCTGATGAGGGAGATCCCGGCGACGGAATCCATCACTGGGCCCTCGGAACATGCCTGCGAGGGGAGTTTCCCTCCCTGCATCTTGTCCATTCTCTCCTGGAGCTTCAACATGGCGTCGTTGTACAGCTCATCCACTTGGACGTGGGTGTCGCCGATGCACATCACGTTGAACTCATTCAAGACCAGGTTGAGGACAACTCCAGTGTGACCCTCCGGCCGGTAGCGCAGGTGCTCGCACGAGAACAGCTCGACAACCTCCTGGAGGCTCAGCTCGCCAACGACGCTGCTGTCAATGGCGAACGACCTGAACCACTTCCCTGAGTGAGGATCGAACTTTCCGAGAGGCTTGGTTGCCGCCCCGAGCTTCTGCCCCAGCGGGTTCATCGCAGGCCGAGGACCCAGCGAGGTGAGCTTGTCGAGGACGTACATGCGAGCCAGGCCATCTTGACCCTCCGGCATGCAGGGCGAGTCAGCATCTGACAAGGTTCTCGTACGAAGACCACTCTTCTTGCCGTCATCCTCATCCATCCTTGGCATGTATGACGCGCTAAAGCTGGATGGTCCGGCTTCGTCGTCAGTGCCGCTCCATGACCTGCTGGACTTCATGACAAAGCCTGCCAAGCATGTGAGAGCTCGAATATCGATTGAAATACGATATCAACAATCAAGCAATGGAGATGGAAAAAAGAACGGATCTCCTTGAAGCATCAAAACAATGAGGGAAGCAGGCCGTACTAAGATATCAGATGTGACTCATTGATTGCATCGTTCCAGTGAAAACCGGATTCTATGGCGCTCAAACATATCGAATGCTCTATCACGAGAGGATAAACAGTACACGTTCCATACATCATTTTCGGAAAGCGCTTTTCCCTCATGATGATTGAATCTTATGCAAGCATGCCTCTGCGACCCCACGACTCGTCACTGCCATCATCCACTGACTCTTATCCTCTAGCTCCATTACCCAATTCTTGACATCTGTTTCATCCTCAGCAGTCTTTCGTGACTTGCTTGCCTATCTTGTTATCTTCGTTCATTCTTCTTCAACCTCCTCCTCTCCCCCGCGCCACTCCGCATCTCTTCGCAAAGGCCTCATGGTCAGGGCCATGGCGCGTACGTACTTGACTACCCACCACGGTACAAAATACTACCCTACCTAATTGGTGTGCTGTTCGTTGGTAACTGATATGGGTACTTGGACCGAAAGAGGAGTATTGAACTTAGAGGGGTGGGGTAGTGGGTAGGGGGATAAAATTTTCATTTTAAAGTTTTTAAGTTTTTACAGACGGTCTACTAAAAATCCAAGAGTAACGGTTCATGTAACGTCGGATGATCTAGTCGCCGATCGGAGTGCCATCGGTAGTGATAAATCTTCAGAGTCTAATCATGGCAAGCCGGCAGTCAGGTCCCCCGCCGTTCGGGCCCGGCCCGACACGGACCGGACCCGCAGGCCTGACTAACTTGTGTAAGAACTCAGGTTCTGACAAACCTCTCAGAAGTTCTTTCAGACGCGATAAGTTCAAGGGATGCGTCTAATCAGGTTGTGAACCAAGTGAAGCCTGCAGGTCCAAGCTAGTGGGCTGGAGCTTAGTCTGTGACTTAGAAGATCCGGTTGGTTGGAGCCTGGGGAAGCTGAGGCGACGCCGGAGGAATCAAGAGGCGCCGGCTGTCGAAGAGGCAGCACTCGTACAGTGGTGGAAGTAAGGCGGTGGTGTGTGAAGGGAAGCTGTTTGGTTGGTCTTGCTGCTACGAGTGTTGGGAATAAAGTGCTGGGGATTGTTGGGAAGTTGATCTGAGTTATCTGAGGTGTTTGGTTGGCTGTGAAAGTCATTGGTGTCTTCGTGCGCACATCATCTGTGAGTCTTGGTCTTTGGACTTATCAGTCAGCTGTTGAGCTGTTCTACTAGTCATTCATCTGTGCACAGACTCTAGGAGTCAGGAATTGATTCCAATACAAAAAGAAAATTTTCTTTTTGTATTCACGAACAAAGGAATACAAAAAGACTCTACGATAAGATTCCAAGGACAACGAGTTAAAGGGCTCTTGGTCTTTGTGCGTCGAATTGACAACGAGTTTGAAGGCTCTTTAAGGCTCCTGGTTGTTGTACTGTACGCTGTTACTCATTTTTTTTTGGAACGGTATTGGTAACTCCAAGTTGACGATCATGAGCATGCCAGATCTGCAAGAGGAGTTGAAACGAAGCCATGGTGATGTTCAGGTCGACAAGCTGAAGCATGGGAAGGTTACCTCCAAGGAAAAACTCGAGGACCTGTTCCTTCCTTTCTCAGGTGCCATGAGTCGTTTTCGTCCGAATCTTGGGGCTTGTTTCTTAAAACTGTTGGACTTGTTTCCGATTGACGAGACTGGATCGTTTGTTGGAGAATTTCATGAAATGTGGGAGTCGTCTCCAGAAGGTCTAGAAAAATTCTCTTCGCTGGAGTGGAAGATTCAGGTCACGGCGTTGTTTCTGCATGCAGGGTACATTTGGAAGAATGGGAAGAAATTCAAGGATGCTCTTGAGAAGTTTAAGAAGTTGCGAGGAAAATTCGAGGAGGCAATCGCAGCCAGCGAGGATGTGATTGATGGTGCTTCAGAGGATGGAGAGATGGGTAATCCACTCGATACATCTGTGGTTTTCTCTCCACACAAGTACCAGATATCACCGAGGTTGTTCAGATCCTCAGCTGATCGACAGGAGGTGGAAGTCTTATTTGAAGATATTGCTGAGGTACTTGTAAGCACGAACAGTTATTTTCGAGTGAAGCTAAAGGATGATTTCGACATAGAGTGGCAGATGTCAGGAGGAGGCAACTATCCTTTGGCATTCTTCAAAACTTTGGCACTGGTACGCTGGAATGTAAAGCAACGAAGTGGAGCTGAGCTTATCGAGCTTACTGAGGACGAAGGGAGAGATCAGCTCAGAGCGCTAGCGAAACAGCCACTTGAGTCTGAAGAAGCCTTCTGGAGGAACGTGGACAAAATCAAGCTACTGTTTAAGAATCTCAAGGATAGTATTCAAGGTGTTGTGGGGGCACACCAAAGGATGGGGCCGTTAGAGATCCAGATCGCTGAACTCTTGCATGCCAGGTGTAAAGAATCGACTTGTGAATCGTTGCAGTCATTGGCATTGAATAGAGAATTGCGAAATTGGAAGAAGAGTAATATGAGACCAGAAAAGATTTCTCTCGACGAAATATTCCACTGGGGGCGCATCTTAAAAACTAGAAGCAAGACGACTACGACCGTGACGCCCGCGATGGATGCGAAGGGAGACGTGTCAGTGGTGAATATCACTGTGGCAAGTGAACCGATGGTACCGAATGAACCGCAGGCTGTCGGAGAAGTTGCAGTGGGCAAGAAGAGATCCTCGGGGTCAGGCGAAAATAGTGGTCAAGCGGATTCGGGAGAGCATCGGTTGGGGGATGATACTGAATATATGCCTGACGGTGCAATGTCTCCAGTTCCTCCAGCAGGCAGAAGAACACGGAGGGATTTCAAGGCGGAGCGAGGGGTCTTGGAAAGCAAATATGTCAATCGAGATGTCGAAGTTCTTGTAAATGGTCAAGTAGAGCAAGGCAAAATTTTGCAGATGGTTTTCAAGGAGGGAAAGTTTCTCGCGCGGATTGTTTTCCCAACTCTCGACAATTACTGGGTGTTACGGTCTGTCACTGATCCTGACATCAAGTTTTTGGAACAAACCGAACAGAAGGCAATGGTGGTGCTTACAAGTGGGGAGACAATATCAGAGGCCTGCATGTTAGCAGATTATTACTCGTGCAGCTTTCCACCGAACGTCTTTGGTGATATGACCGACCATACCAAGGTTTTTAAACCCTGTCTTGATCGTGCAGCGGATGAGATCATGGATGTTGTCGAAGCTACAGTTGGGGGTTCGCCTGAAGTGGTTGTACTTTCCCAGCACAAGAAATTTCCACAGTATCTGCAAGTTACACATATTGTGCAGGGGTCGACTGAATCTGAAGAGATCTTGTATGTTTGGGACAGGGGGGAAGACAGGACAAGCCTTCAGCCAGCATCCCAGCGTTTTGTTCCAGTATGGAGGGATGAGATGTACAAAACTCGTTTACAGCATGTCGATCCTGTGTCATCTGCCCCACAGGTCAGTGCTAATGTGGACCCTACTTTCAGGGATACGCGTCTTCTTGTGGCGAATCTAGCGTTGGTCTCTCCCGTATGGGACGCGGTGGAGCTGGCATCTGACCTGTTATCTCTGATGTCTTCCGACCGTGACAATCCAGCTGCAATGCCTGAGAATCAGGCAGATTACGTGATGACAGCGGCTTGCGATGCAGGAAATGTGGAGAACGAAAGTAGTTTTGACAAGTTACCAGATCCCAAGACAAGGTCAGAGATGTTACGTCGTCCGGATCGGCATCTTTGGGAGCAGGCTGAAAAGGAGGAAATTGCGAAGATCGAAAGTCGTGGGGTCTGGGAAGTTGTTACGCGTGATCAGAAAAACAGGGAGTCAAATCATTCCGTCCTTGCTCGCGCCTTGTGGGTGTATGCTTCAAAACGAGACTTGAAGGGCAAGATCTTGAAACGAAAGGGGCGGCTAGTTATCATGGGCAACTTACTTCCTTCATCTGAAGAATTGTTTGCACCGACTACATCGTTGGACAATATCCGGCTCTTGCTGAGCATCGCGGCAGGCAACCGTTGGAGAATCACATTCAGGGATATCTCTGCTGCTTTCTTGTATGGTGACTTGGAGGTTCCTGTGTATTTGATTCCTCCAGATATCATGAGTCTTCCTCCTGAGTGCCTCCTCAAAGTCTTGAAGTCGCTCTATGGACTTCGCATTGCACCAAGGAGATGGTATCTTAAGTTCACGCAGGTGTTGAAGACGGTGGGAGCAAGTGGGATAGGACATGATGAGATCATCTACCGATACTCCAACTGTGCGGGGGACGTCTTGCTTCTGACTGTCTTCGTGGATGACTTACTCATTGTCTCTCAAACTGAAGCAGTTAAGATTGAGTTTCTTGAGAAGCTCAACACAGTATTCGACTTTTCGGGGAGTGAGGCAACAGGTACCTTCTTGGGCATTAAAATAGAACAGAATGACGATCAGGGTCGGATAACTTTGTCACAACAGCATTTCATTGAAAAGATTGTTGAACGCTTTGAAATCGTTGCCAGAGGTGTCAAAACTCCTCCACTGACGCGCAGCCCCAAGCTTGTCGCGTCACACCCTCAACTTCTACGCATCCCAGCACCGCAACTTGATTCGATTTGATGATCTCGCGCACTACAGTGAAGTTCCACTTCCCCTCAGCAACGCCCTCGACGTCCCACTCTGACGTTCCCCTCTCCTGCGACACACCCACATCCTCCCCCGTATTCCTCCTCGATCTTTTGCTCTGCACCAGGGACCGTGGGCTAGTCTCCTCGTCGAGACGCCGAGGAGGAGAGAGGCTCTTCTGATGCCGCTTGAGCTCGAGCTCTGTGACTGGAGCCTTCTTGGGCTGCTCAACAACAGCAGGCTCAGCGTCCGACTCAATCTTGCTGGTGAGGAGGAGCGGGGTGGACTGTGAGGTGACCTTGCCCCTCCTCGGGGAGATCGGGCGAATGGGGGAGTTGCTGTCCGTCGATGTCAAGTTGGTTGCAGAGCTGTTCCTGGGCAAACGCTGAGAGGGTCGACCTCTAGGCCTTCCCTTGCTGTTTCGGAGCGATGAGAAGAAGTCGTGGACATCGTCTTCGTTCACATTGCTGACCCGCAAAGGAAGCTGGAAGTTGAATGTTGTACCCTGGTAGCAAGTCAGGTCTCCAATGTCTGCTATCCCCTAGCCCTCACTTCCCATCTCCCCTTCCTCCTCTTTTCTTCCTCCTCCTTCCTTGCCCCCAAAGACAGGACGATCATCTCACCTTCCCAACTTCAGACTCGCACTGAATGTCACCTCCCATCAGGAGCGCGAGCTTTTTGCAAACGCTCAACCCCAGAGCTCCGTCCTTAAGAAGCTCCACACTGGTAGAAATGTCAGAGGCAAGCTGAGCTGACGCGGGAGAAGAAAGGGAGGAAGGTAAACGAGCAAGGGAGAAAGCAGCGAGAGTTAGTCTGCACTCACTCTCCGTCCACGAGGTTGTTCGAGTTATTGTGATTGCCAAAGATCATCTTCAGCTGCTCCGAGTCCATACCAGGGCCATCGTCAATGACCAACATGCTGCAGTTGAAGCAGACGCGGCCCTTGCTGTCCACAAACGTCTCGGAGCCAGTCCTGGCCTCCACACGAATTTTCTCGATCTCTTCGTGATTGAGAGAGTGGGAGATGATCTTGGTCAAGACCTGCTGGATGCGGAAGGGATCGCCGACCACGTTGAAGAACTGGAGCTTCGAGGTGTCGATGGAGACGGTGTCGCTCTCCTCGGAGAAATGTGAGCCAAGCGCTTCGAAGAGAAGGCGCAGGTCAAACGTCAGCTCTTCAAGCTCTACTCCTCTGCAAGCATCAAGTGAGCGCCCTTAACGTCTGCAGCCCCTCTAATCACAGCCCTCCCTCCTCTCTTGCAAGCTCTTTCTCTCCCTCACCCTATGTTCTTTCACTCCTGCTCTTTCTCCTCTCTCACCCCATGTTGATCTTCGCGATGTCCAAGATGTCATCGATGATCTTCCGCAGCTGGTTCGCTCTCTCCCACGTCCCTTCCACCAGCGCGAACTGCTCGTCATCGATGTCCGTGTCTTGTAAGAAGGAGATGTTGCCCATGATGCCATTCAGAGGGTTTCTGATCTCATGGCACAGGAACTGCAGCTGCTCCATCTTTGCCTGCATGACGTGTGAGCCTATCATCTAGGCGAGAGAGTGTCAAGCAAAGAACCTCATTGGCCGCCTCTTCTGCCAACTTGATCTTCTTCATGAGCTCCTTCTCTTGCCTCGTGGTCACGTCTTGCGCGAAGAAGACCACTCCCTCGACTGTGTCGTTGGTGGTGCGACGAGCTCCGGCGCTGACCAGCAGGTTCACAACCCCCTTGTTTCGCTTCTTGAAGATGACGTCGATGCAAGCGACTTCACAAAATTTCATCGCATTCACTCGTTGCTCGTTGAGCTGCAAGGGATGACGTCAGCACAAGACACGCAAGGAACGCCGTTGTCCATCGCACCTTTTGACACATCTCGTTGGAGAAAACTTCCAGGTCGTTGCCAAATATTTCCCCGACAAGGCTCTTGCCGATCACTTCCTCGCGCTTCAACATGGTAATCTCCGCCATCTTCGAGTTCCACTCATTCACTTTGCCATCGTTCGTGCAGCAGAACACAGGGACGGCACACTGTGCGATCAACCTCTCATACTCAGCCGCTACCGACTGAGAAAAGTCCAAAGATCAGTCTTTTCTCGGTGAACGAATTCGGTGCAGACCAACCTTGCATCTCTCAAGAACAATCACTGACTCGGTGATGTCTTGACCAACAAACGTGACAGACGCTGCAAAGCCGCAGACTTTCTTGAGCACGTTTGCGTTCAGGAGGAGGTGAACGGTCTGAGAGAACAATCAAGAAAACAAAAGGATGAAGCATAATTGCATGCAGACCTCTGACTTCTGCTTGTTGCTGAACATCTCAAGATGAAAAGGGTCTGTATCAATTCCTGCATTGGTATCGTCTAGGATGCTTGACAACACAGTTCGGAACGACGCAGGGCAGAACTCCTTCAGCTCCTTTCCACATGCTTCTTCCTTTCGCAACGAGGAGAGTTGTTCCATCTTGGCGTTCCACTGCAAGCATGTGAACTCAGAAAAGACAGCAGACATGATCAATCCTGCACAGACCTGAATGATCACACCCGAACGATCTATGCTGAAGATTGGAGCATTCGCAGCGGAGATGATGTTAGACAGCTGGACAAATGTGAGATGGAAATCATGCTTGCACGTAAATCACCTCTGTAGCCATACGAAAGCTTTCAGTTCTGCTCTTCACCCGCTGCTCATGAATTCTCATGCTCATGTCTTGGGTCAACTCTTGCCCTGTTGCCCACGACAAGATGTCGTTGACAAACTTCCCGAGATCCTGCACATCCTCCAGGTCGCTCTGAGACCAGTCACGGCAGCCCGCCTCAGCGGACTTGTCATGCTCGATCTGTCTAAACCAGAGCAGCTCGCCTCCCATCTTGAGGGGAAGGCAGAGCATTCCACATGCGCACAAGGGATCACAATCATACCCCGAAATGATGTCGCGCACATCCCTGCTGCTCGAAAGCTTCCTGTCACTGTCGCTGTAAATCTCATCCACGAGCGCCTTGATGAAGTTCACATCCGGAGTCCTTCCGATGGTGTGGACCTCGCCGCTTGGCATGACAACAGCTCCTCCTGAGGTGTGGGGGACCACGGAGAGGAGGGAAGTCTCCTGAGATGCCACCAGCCCCTTGAGCGTGTCCACTCCTTCAAGGTTCTGCATCAAGTCCAGCAAATCTCCATGGATGTTGAGTAGCTTTGACAACCTTGCCTGCCGCTTCACCTCCATCAAGGAGTCCAGCTTGGAGAAGAAAGCCTGGCTCACGAAGTCGCACACAACTCGGTCATTGATCGACATGTGCTTAGGTTGCGAATAGTTATATCCGATCATGAGGCCCCAATCCCCAACTCTCTTGGTCCTGATGGACATCACAAAGAACGACCTGATGCCCATCGAGAGGAAATATTCCTTGGTGAAAGGATCAGTTGCCAGGTAGCTAGACTTGAGGATAGAAATCTGCGATTTGCTCAATGGGCCCAGGGCTTCCTTCACGAAGCACATGGGCTCGTAGTCAGCGTTGAGATCACGATCGATGCAGAGATTCTTAAAGCCGCACACTTGGAGCAACTGCTTGCTGGCACTCTGGAACAGGAACGTGGAGTCTTGGACGGACGAAGCCTTGTCCTCTGCGACAGGGATGAGGAAACCATACTCACTTTCAGAGGTAGAGAGTTTGTACAGCACAATGCGCTCGTAGCCCAAGATAGAACGCATCGTTGAGACAACAGTGCTGTAGAGGCTCTTGAGATCGCGCTCGGCGAACACGTTTTCAATGGTTTCCCGAAAGCTGATCGTCAACTCAATCGGAGACTCTTCTTCTCGGGGCTCGATGTCAAGGATGACGTGGTCGTTCTCGTACACGAAGTGAATGTACGATTCCACGCCGCCCTTGAAAGTCACGTTGAAGGTGCCTGTAGACATCGAGTCTTTCTTCGCTTGCAACTCCGGCCAGGGCAGATTCGAGTCCAAGATTAGCTCGGACCAAGTTTTCCCGAGAATGTCATTGACAGCCCGGTTGATGATGCGATCCACGTTCTTACTGCAGCCAACCACCTTGCCAGTAGAGAGGTTTGCTACCAAGACTGCGCCCCCCGGCTGCACTCGATGGCAGGAAGGTTCACCGTAATATGGGATTTGGATCGGAGCTCCCAAATCAGAGCGGGGGACATGACTCAAGTTGTTGCTGCTCCTTGTCCTACCTCGGCTTCGCATAAGCCTGGAGCTTATGATCTGATCCATCTCGTAGTACCTACGCCCAGCACCCATGTTGCCTGCTTCAGAAATTTGGGAGGGAATGGTAACAAATCTGTGAGGGGGGGAGCTAACTAATCGTTCTTATTGCAAGAGACTCCAATGATCTCGAGCTTTCACCCCGGCTGTCCTCTCAGACGGCTCTTCTCAATACAGCTCCTCTCAAACTTAGAGCTCCTCTCAAGCTTGCTGGCTCTGTCCGCTCCTCACAAGGCGTCGCATCGCAGCAAGCATTGCCGGGTAGACAGTAAACTCAGGCTGTCTACCTACCCCAACCCGATGGACCCTCTACTGACGTGTACTACCCCCTATTTCCTCTTCTTGGTTGCCTTCGAAAAAGAGTCAGGCATCCACCGGTGATACCCACTACCCCCTATTGTAAAACCCACCCTATCGAGTAAACTCGATGGCAAGTCCACAGCACCCCACCCCCTGAACTGCTTCAGATCACCCCTATGGAACGTAGAAGAGGGCTATAAATTCCAAACCTGTTATAAGTTTGGGGATAGAATATGAAATATTTCACTAAAACTTTGAAATATTCATAGTGACTTTGAGAATAGTAAAACCACATGGCCCATATGACTGAGATAACTCCACCTTAGATGTGCTGCAGTACCGGTGGATCTACCCACCTCACCCCCTTTTTATGCTGCGCGGATATAGGTTTACTACAGTGAAACCTCTTCCATGATCGGTCAATTCAAAATACATTTAAACATAAATTATTCTTTGGATTTGTAAATGTGTTCTATAAAGATAAAAAGAAAGGAAAGGGAGTCAGTTTAATGCGAAGGTGGCGTCCGTGATCATCAATGGTTGTCAGCTGCTTGCAGGTGGAAAGAATGAAAAGTATATTTTTGGTATCCTATCTTATAAGCCCCTGAGCCTCGTATCTCTACCTGTCAAGAACCACCTTGACGCCAGTGGAAACAACCCCTGCCAAAGCCTTTTTATTTAAAAGTGATTATTCCTGGTACGTTACGATCTGGATATACAGGCAGATCCAGTACGAAAGCAGGAAGAAAACATTTTAGGAATAAATTCCACAACATATTTTAAAAACAAGTTTGTTGGCCTTTTAGAGGCCTTCTGGTGTTAACATCAGATCAGTGCTGCCGCCATCTCTCAATTATATTGATACTTGGGGCGGGCCCGATAAAGAACATAGCGGCCGGGCATTCGACAATTATGGAACCCGGCGAGCTTCCGGCGCTTCCGATGATGCTCAGTAACTCACTGAGCCGCGACAAGACGAGTCTCGAGGCTCGGAGTCCGAGTCAGGCGGCTCGCGGGGCCCTGAGTCACGTGGCACTTGTTCGGCGGCGAGTGAGGGCAAGCTTACTCCGTCACGCTGTCGCGGACGGCCCAAGCGAGTCAGGTTGTCAACTTTACGTCGAGTCGCGGCGGCATACTAGACGGTACTCTGACTGCGGCCAGCCTGCGGAACTTCGGAAGCCATCCAAGTCTCCAGTTCAGGTTTAAGTTCAATCACGCGCATATAAACTTGATACTGGCGACTGAGACATTCCAAGTTCCGCCGAGCCTCGTGGTCAATCCTCGATGATGTTGAGGTCCGACCAACAGCTGCCACAGCAAGTCAGCAGCGCCGGGGGCCGGGCTCCGACCGGGCCGCCCGGTGCAACTGAGGAAGAAGCAGACTTGAGGGAATACCTGGGACATCCGGCCCCGACGTGAAGGAAGAAGATATGCCAGGGCTGAAAGCATCGCAATCTACGTGGAGTCGGACAGAAAGTTCAGCAGCAGAAGCGGAGGGACAGAACTGAAGTAAGATAGAGGAAGGGGAAGAAACCTCTCCTGGCAGAAGCACGCCCCCAGCGACAGGATCGCCCATCCGAGGAGAGTGAGGAGAGGCCACAGGCATGTGACGCACACAAGCCAGATCCATGCTGGGACCTGGAGGATCGTCTCAGCCATGGCTTGTCAAGGTAGCAGGTGAGCAAGAGACCTCGTACATGCGCCGGATCTTGTCGGCAGCGTTCTTGGTCCAAACCAGCGCAACCGGAGAGACAACCTAGAGCAGGGAGGAGAGTAAGGAACACGAGGCGCGCTCGTACGCCGCGTGGGTGGCGCGAGGGGGGATTTGGTGGGGGGAGAGGGGACGTTGGAGAGGACCTCTGTGCCACCGGAGACTGTAGCGATGGTGCTGTAGATGCTGCGACAGAGTGAGAGGAGCAAGACGTTGAGTCCTCCTCGCCTCTCCTCAGTGATGCCGTAATCGCTCCGCACCCAGACAGTGCTGGGCCGACCTGTTGCCACAAGAGGGGAGAAGAGTGTAGCGCCGATGTTGAGGAGGGGAGGAGCAGAGTAAGAGGATGAATCAGCGAGGAGAAAGAGGAGGAAGAACGGAAGGGAAGTTGAGACGGAAGGAAAGTGAAGGGGGAGGGAAAGGGGAAAGGGCGGGGGAAAGGGAAAGTAAGAACAAGAGAAGGGAAGAGAAGGAGTCCCACCTTGTAGATACCAGTTCACTCCCTGTTCCCACTTCTCCTTCCAGCCCGCGCACGTGATTATCCCGGGCGAGCAGCAGTCTGACGCAACCGCCCAGTAGGCAACCTGGACGCCGCTGTAAGGAGCAGCTGACAAAGGAGCAGGAGAGTTCGCGTGCCTGCTTGAGCGAGTAGGATGTGCCCACTGCGGTCTCCGGGACGATGGGTGCTGCGCACACTTGCTGACCGTCCTGGATTGGAGTGAGGAGAGGGAGAAAGACAACAGGGTGAGAGGGGGATACTCGATCTGCTGAGACGGTGTTGGAGTGATCGACGATGGTACCTGAGAACGCAATTGAGGAGAACAGCAAGGAAGGAAGCGGCTGAGGTTGGCTGAGGCGAGCCTCGGAGGAGCAGTGAGCATGAAGAATGGCGGTTAAAAAAGGGTAGTGAAGGGGCGAGGAAAAGACCGTCAAGAAATCCATAGATTCCAAGGTGAGCCTTTGGAAGACGAGAGGGAGCAGGGTCGATGAGCAGTTCTGTGTGCTTGAGGTAGAAAGAAGATTGAACGAAGAGATCGGCTGGAAAGAAAGATCCCAGGATAGAGAAAAACGCGACCTGAAGGATGAGTTTAAGAAGACAATGAATGAGGGGAGGATAAGAGAGAGGGAGAAGCAAAGACATGCGAATATCAGAAGCTGGGAGAACATAGAGGAGATATGAAGGAGTGGGGAGAGGAAACTCCTTGCAAATAACGACACTTGCCGTTATTATTAATGTCCCAGCAGGAAACTCCCACTCATCCGTTTTGATTGAAATGACAATTCCTGTCAAACAACACCAGTGAGGTGAAGAAGGAGAATAACAATGACTAAGAGTGAGAGTGAAGGAGAGGGTGATAAAGAGGGAGAGGGAGAGGGAGAGGGAGGGAGAGAAAGGGAGAGGGAGGGAGAGAAAGGGAGAGGGAGGGAGAGAAAGGGAGAGGGAGGGAGCAAGGCCGCAAGTGAGAATCAACCGATTAGAAATAGTCCTCCTAGAACAGACCCCCAGATTATACACATTTTCGGCATCCCATGATTCAAAGCTGCGCAGCATGGAAGGCAAGATTCAGTAGTTGAGGTCCACTTAGGAGAAGGCAGGAGGACGAGCAAGGAAGCAATAAGAGCAAAGCGAGGAGGTAGAGAAAGAGGAGGAGGAAAGGGGAGGAGGTGAAAGCTGAGACGGCTCACCCGTTAACACTATCATCCCCTCGAGGAACGACATGAGTACTAACGCCGACCCCCAAAACTCTGCAGAGAGCAAGGAAGGAAAGGACAAGCAAAACACGAGTAATCAGTACGAAAGAGTATCCGCTCAATCACAAAGTAGAATGCAAATGACGAAACAGAGGAAGGAGGAGATCAGATGAGATTACTTAGAAAATCTCTTGACTTGTTCACAAGTTGTCTCCGAGCTGGAGAATGAAGTCAGGTCCCTCTCACTCACAATGCGCAAAGCAATTCATCTCATCGCACATGCTTCACGTTGCATCTGTCTCGCCTGATTCAGCTGCTCTCCTGCATTTCGATCTTGAGAAACTCGACGTGGAGATCTCCCCTGCTCTGCTCCCTCCCTCACCAACGTTGAAGAACAAGTTTCCTCCATCCCATTTGTAGTTTCTTGCCCGCTATACATCTCAGTCAGTGGGCATCGTGACCACGAACAGGCTCTGCCTCTTTCGCAGCTTCTTTGTTCCATCCCCAGCTATCATGTCGGCATCAGATACAGCCTCAGCCCATCCAGTGTGCCAACTCACCCCACGTCCTGCTCTGCTATCCCCTCGTCGTACTCTTTCCGCTTCTCAGGATCACTAAGCACCTGTCGACCGTCGTCATCCTCCTGCATCTGCGCAGCCTGCAGGCCAGGCGAATGATCCTTACCGTGTATGCCTCGTTGAGCAGGGCGAACTTCTGCTGAGCCTGAGGGTCATGAATGTTCTTGTCGGGGTGAAGCTTGATCGCCAGCTTCTTGTATGCCTTCTTGATCTGGGCATCTGCACCCCCGGTCAACTCTGTGCAGGCTGGAAGACCTCCCTTCGACCCACCAGAAACATCCTTGTCCACTCCGAGGATCTCATAGTAGTTCTTCTTTGTGGCCTCCCCTCCGTTCTCGTCCTGGTTGATATCAGGGGGGCGAGTAGTGCTCGCCATGAGAGGAGGCGGTGTCTTCACAGGGCTGGACTTGTTGACATCATCCTGTCCATCTCACTTTCATCATGCCTGCCAAGAGATTGGTAGTTAGCACATCCGTCTCCCAACTCCGGTCCTTGGCCTGGGGAATTCTTTCCTCTCTGACTCTACTCCTCATTCGTTCTAGTACTGCATGACCCCCTTCTAAGTTCCCGTTCTCTCATCAGATGATTCCTGTATCCCCAAACTTTCCCCTGTTACCCTCTGCCCACCTTGTCCTTCCCTGTCCCAGTCGTTCTCACACCATTGGCGCCCATCCACCTGCTTTGTCTTGCCGCCTCCTTTGCCCTCTCCCTGATCAAAAATGGCCTTCGTTGCGAATCCGTGATGTCCCCGATTTTTCAAATATTTTGAAAGTAGTCATCATTATTTGAAACTAAGAAGTAGATAATTTTCAAAATGATTCTGAGATTTCTGATGGCCGTGCTCTCAGTTTAGACGGGACCCCGGCCGTGGCCCTCGGCGGGCCGGGTAGGGCTTGAGTGGGGATGTGGGGTCAGATACATCTAAAGGGGGTTGCAAAATGCTGACAGAGGGAAACGAGAGCGAAGGAGAGGGAGGGAGCGATAAGGGATGGATATAGGAGCGAGCTATGGCTGAAGTCATGTTTCATGAGAAGGAAGATGGTAGGTGGGTAAGGTGGAAGCTGCATAAATTCGATGTTGAAGAGGAACGAACATGGTTGTATATTTGGGGGTGCAGAAAGAATCGAAGAATTGCAGTGTTGTGCGACGTGGGAACTCTCATTTATGCAGTGCCTCCGTTGCAGGTTTTCTTATCTCGCCCACTGGTATCAAAATGCGCTCCTGGATTGCTCCCCTCTCCGTCGTCCTCGCTACGATGACCGAATTCTCCAACGCCTTCACCCCCACCGCTGTTCCGGCTAACGTGAGGCCCTCGCCTCCTCCTCTTGTTGTACTGACGGGCTGCAAGCTCCGTCCATCTCGCACCGCCAGCTGCGCTCTTCGCATGGGCCTCGACCAAGAGCTCTCGCGCAGGAGCCTCATCCAGGGTCAGTGCCATGGGGGGGGTTCGAGTTGGTTGACAGCTAGCAGGCTTGTCTGTGGCTGCTGCTGGTGCTGCTCTTCCTGTATTTGCAGCAGAGAAGACGAGCAAGAAAGGTATACAGAGGATGGGCAGCGCTACCTGCTGGTGCCTGACAGGATGCGGCCAGGGAGTGAGGCTGTGATCGTGAAGCCTGGCCTGTCCTACGTCGACAAGAAGAAGAACGATGGGATCCTGAGCGGGCTGACCGCTGGCGTGAACGAGGGAGGTGAGAGGAGTCGCCGCTGCTTGTTGGAATGTGAAGGGGTTGACCTGCAGACTTTGTTGTCATCGACTACATCGCGTACCTTAGAGACGGTGAAAAGTTTCTCCCGTTGCTCAGTCACTGAACCATGCTGTGGCTGCAGGCACCATCTTCGACAACACGCGCAAGAGAGGCAAGCCTGTCGCCTTCCAGGTGCAGCGAGTAGGTGCGAGTGCGTGTTTGTTGAACGGTGAGGTGGGCAGGTCGGGAAGAAGCAGGTGGTCCCAGGCCTCGACCAGGGGATCATTGGGATGAAGGCAGGAGAGGCAAGGCAGATCTTTATGAAATCTGAGTTTGGTTATGGAGCACGAGGAGTTTGTCTCGAGGATAAGGGTTGCTTGGTAAGCTTGCTGCTCGCTACTTCTCTCCCCCCCCCCCCTTCCGATGCCCTCCCCAGCCCCCCTGTCCTCCTTCTCCTCTTCCCCTAACGATCTTCACAGGTTCCTCCTAACACTGATCTCGTCTACGACGTTACGCTCATCAGTGTTGGACCTTCGCCAATCTAAGAGACTGGTGTGTTGTGGAGGAGATGCGAGGGGTTCGAGTAGCAGGATACAGCAAGTCTCCCTCACGTGCCCTTCACTTGTCATCCCCCGAGGCTTTGATCTCCTCCATAACTGTTGCCGCCTCCTCCTTGAGCGCCGCTAGCTTCTCTTCATCCCCTGGCTTGAAGAGCCACTCCTCGAAGATGGTGTTGCCCTGCCTCAACGTGCCCAGCAGCCTCCCGTCGAGCGACCAAACGCGGACCAGATGGTCGAACCCTATCGAGATGATCTCCCGCTTCCCCTGCAGCGCTGAGATCGACCGAACGCAGTCGTGTGCATGCCATTGCTGTAGCACGGGGAATACTTTGTCGCCGTCCGCAAGTTTCGCCCCCGTTCCTCGTTGCGAGTCATTGAAGCTCTCCCTCGGATTAGGGGGAGGAGGAATCGGAATCGAAGTCGTTCCCCTCCTCCTGAGCCGCAGCTCCAGGATGTCCGTTGCCTGGGGCTCAGGAACCGGTTGAAGCTCCATACTTTCATCCGGTCTAGAGAAGTTCTTGAGGTTCTGGAGGAAGACGTCGAGGGACCTGACCTTGATCTCTCCCCCCTCGTCTCCTGTCACGACGCACTTCTCCTCGGGGAAGAAGGCGGCGCACAGGACGACGCTGTAGACACTCTGGAGGAGGATGTTCTTAATCCTGCTGATGCACTTGAAGCGGAGCGAGACGTGAGCTGGGGGCATCCCCCACAGGCAGACGTTGCCCAGGATGTCAGCGGAGAGGAGGAGAGGGAAAGGCTCGAGGAACGTGAGGACTGTAACATCCTGCGAGTGGCCCTTGCAAATCCCCTCCAGCACACCCAGCCCGTAATGCCAAACTAGGATGTGGCCGTCGGCTCCTGACGTGGCCACCAGCTTGAGGGAGAAGGAGTTGGCCAGGCACGTGATGTCCTTGGAGTGACCCTTCATCGTCCTCAGCAGCACTCCCTCGTCGTTGTCCATGTCGTCGTGGATGCAGACATGCCGATCCCAGGAGGAGGACAGCAGGCACTTGTCGAGATTGCAGTAGACGAGCTGGGAAACTTCGTCCCCGTGGGCCTCGAAGGACTTCATGAGAACCCCGTTGATGTAGTTGTGGCAGGTGATGTTCCCTTGGGCGTCCCCGATGAAGAATTTCCTTTGACGGTCGTCCAGGCACATTGAGATGATCGGGTAAGGCGAGATGTCTGGGAAACTTTTGAGGAGCTGCCCGGTCGACGAGTCCCAGATGCGGACGGAGCAGCCGGCAGCGGTGATGAAGGAGTCGATCACCTCGTTGTAGAGGGCGCAAACTATCTCCTCGTCGTCAGTCAGCTCGGGGGTGTGAGAGAAGCAGAACTCGAACTCCTGGAACTTCCTCGCCCCAGCGGCGATGATCAAGTTCTTGCTGGGCAGGTTGATGTACTGCTTCACATCCTGCAGCCCGGCATCGCAAGAGAAGCTCTGCAAGCACTCAAGAGTCCGCAGGTCCCACACCTTGAAAGTCCCCGACTTGTCTGCAGAGAGCAGCTGGTATGCCCCCGTGCGCAAGGCCACGATGTGGAGGCCGAGCATCGGGGCTCTATGCCCGTGCAGCTCCGTCAGCTTCCTCTCAACGAAGGGGTTCCAGATGAGAATTTCGTCTGACACGCCGGCACTCACGATCATCTTCAGCTCGTGCGTGTAGGCGATGGCGATGATGCCGTTCCTGTGCCCTCTGTACACCTTCTTGGGCTTCTTGCCCCCTCCTTTCTCCCACAGGATCATCGTCCCATCCAGGTATCCCGTCAGAATCCCATCCAGCGAAGGAACGTCCACAATCACTTTGATCGCACTCTTCTGAGCTTGCATCTTGACGCTCTTCTGCTCCATCGCGGTGATGTCCCATGTGAGAATATGCCCGTTCACACTCCCGGTGAAAAGAGTAGCGCTCTCTGCATCCCAGAACAGAGTGTTCTGGTTGTCAGGAGCAACCATCATCGGGCTTCCATCGGGCTTGTTACTGATCACCGCGAACCCGGAAGCCTCCCATACTGACTGCGTGTCCCAGATCGTGATGGAGGCGTCGCAAGTGACGGCAACGATCAACTTCTTTACCCGGTTGTCGATGTAGGTTGACGCAAGGACTGCCGCCTTATGAGCAAGGGAGTGGACGTGTCTCTTTCCGAACAGATCGTAGATCAACAAGTCAAGACTGTTGTTGATGGTAATCCCGATCCAATCTGTCGATTCGTAGTACGATATGCTCTCTACTTTCTTGGGCAAACTTCTGTCTTCCCAGACCTTCTTTGGGTTGTATCGCATCACCGAACTCGCCTCTAATGCGCCCTCCGCCATCCCTTGCTCATGGATGTACTCGTAGAACTCATCCCACTCCATCGTCGCATCCCCATTCACGTCCACCTGAGCAAAAAGCTCGCACAGGGCAGCGACGAGCTGCTCCTCCCGCACACTGTTCTTGGTGAGGTACTTGAGCATCACCTTGACAAAGGCCGTCAGCGTCAGGCCATCTTCTTCGTCCATGAACTCTTGACGAATGTCTGATAGATGACTCGTGTCAAGGATCATCATGATATCGACCATTGTCTGCGTTTTCCTCTCCTTCATCATCTCCCTGCGTTGAATTACCGTATTGCGCTCTCTGGATCTCTCCTGGACTTGCATCCTGTTGTTGCTCATGTTGGTGGATTCTCCCTTCACAACAAGCTTCCGATGACCTCCACACTGCGCTAACCCTGATAGGTAGCTTCGGATGGTCGCCAGATTGTTTTCGGTTTGTTTTGCGAATTTCACCTCCTCCATGGTGGCCATGGACTCTGTTGATCCTTTTTAAGGAGAGGGATTCAAGTTCGTCAAGTGAGGATGAAGCATTCACCTGACAAGAGATTCAGTCAGGTTGAATTCAATGGCAGCAACACAATGCCCTTGCATACAAGCCAGCATGTTGCAAACAGCCACGACAAGCAAGAAACGAAACCATCATTACCCCTTCTCTCTCAACTCCTCTCTGCCTGCTTGCCTGCCTCTTGGTCAGCCATCCTTCCCTTCCCTTCCCTTCCCTTTCATTGCCTCCCTCCCCTCCCCTCCCCTCCCTCCTCCTCCTACTCCTACTCCTTCCTGGCAAGATTTGCACATTGTTCTTCAACGGAAGCTGCCGTTTGAAACCGTTTTCTTTTACACATTCTCATTGATTTTTTTATTGGAAACATTGCAGTGGGATGGCGGTAGAGTAGGGGTCATCAAATTTATGGGGTGGTACTGTACTACCAAAAGGTGGGTAATACAGTGATAATACATAGGGTCCGAGATGAAACTGAATATTTCCAGGGTAGGGTAGGGAGCATTTTGAAGGAAAAAGAAAGGTTGGGGCGGGGGTGGAACTCTGCCGAGGATTCATGCACGTGCGGCAGTGAAGGCGCGCGGCATGCGGAGGAGATGAGAAGCAGGTGAGTGAGCGAGTGAGGGGAGATGTTGTCTGTGATGTTATGAGAGAAGATGTCGTCTGTGATGTTATGAGAGAAGATGTCATCTATGATGTTATGAGAGACGATATTGCCTGTGATATTATGGTTGAATCATGATCTTTGCCTCTTGCAGCTTGCTGTATATTGTTTAATTTACTTTGAAGTGTGTATGCTCCGTCAATGGCTGTTGTATCTACGGTGCTGTTTTTCCCGTGGCATGCACCGTTTCAACAAGCAGCAACATGCGATGAATGCGGGTATCGGCGGACTGTTGTTGTCTAGATGAGCAATCTGCTTCACCCCAAGCTACATCTGACATGTTCCCTATGTCGATTTGTGTGTCGTTCACTCCTGAGAGTATTTTTGTGTATCCTTCATGTTGACATTGGATATGATTCCAGGTTCCTCAGGGATAAAAACCCTGTGACAATGCACTTCGCATGTACATTATGTATCATAAGATATTTTTTCCAATGTAGAATGTGTTCTTGTACAGTCAAACCTGAGTAAAATGTCGATTCTATTCTGCACCTTGTCCAGCGCGTTCTGCAGCGAACGCCACCTCAACGTGTCCACCGCACACTCGTCGATCGACAGCCCCTTTACGATGTCCTGCTTAGCCTGTGATCATGCACTCATGCTGTAGCTTATCTATCACGATCCAGGGCAACGTAAACCTGAGCGCCGAAGAGAACATCCCCGATTTCTATCACAGCCAGGAACGAGGGGAAATTGTGTTTCATTCACCCTTCATGTTCCAAGGTTCTTCTAGGTCCTTCTAGATCGCGGACAAGGTGGATACCATCGAACCACCTCATCAACTTGCGTCATCGATTCAACGGCGTCATCTCTCCCATGTATCGAAACCCGAACTTGGAGAAGCGATGACGAAACAAGCAGAGCAAGACAACTGCAGCTGCCATGGCGACAAAGGCGAGCTGTGCGTTGTCTGTACTGCTGCACCATACTCCAGGTCCCTCGCACCCACCTTGCGACCTCTGCATGGAGCTTGCACGAGCATCGAAGTCGCTAGCCGACATCCCCGCTCCTCGTTGTGTAGGAGGCTGCCGACACATGTTGAGATCCTCACCGTGCCATTGGCACAGGTACCGTCGAACTTCCATGAAACGGTCGCGCTTTCCTGACATCCTGCGATGCTAGGGATGGGGTTTTGTCGAGCAATGCAGGAAGAAGGTGGGGAGGATGAGAATAGAGCCAACAGAGAGCGTGAAAGCAGAGCGCGAAAGGACAGCCCTCACCTTCACTTCAGTTCCCTTGCGGTGTAATCAGAAACAGCCAACGGCACGGCTCTCCTCCAGCAAGCAACGTAGAGCATCCCAGTAGTCGTTGTCGTCTTCATCATCGTCCTCTCTCTCCTGGAACTCCTCCTCGCTCTTCCTCGTATAGCTTACTGCCTCCCATGGCTCTTCCTTAGGTCAGAGGACCCCACCCATCATCTTGAAGGTGGTTCACGGGGAAATAGACCCCTGTGACATCAAGCTGTACCCTCTTGCAACCTGCTTGCAACCAGGCTTAGCTTGCAACCATGTGGTTTGGAGGGGACGAGGGACAGGAGTGATCGAGGGACCAGCCAAGTCAACGATGTCGTACACCTGAGCATAGCAGACGATGGTGAATGAACTGAGGGGACAGCTGCTCGGATGCTATCAGGATCAACCTACGGAGCTGGTCTCCCTATAGACTGAGACACGCAGGATCCTCGATCCGGTAGCATCGTTATGAAGGAGCGGCAGCGAGCCCTGTGTGATCTCCTCTTCCACTGCCATTCTAGAACTTTCCGTCTACTGTCTCGGCTGCAATGTAGCAACATGTCGGGGAAAGCATTGACGAGTTCGTAGTCAGGGGAGCGAGAGCAGATGGGGGAAGGAGAGGAGTCGATAAACATGCACTGACATGGTCAGTTTCTTTCACCGCTCAGATGGGATGGTGTCTCTGAGAGAACTCGCAGGTGACTGAAGCAAAGTTTGATCTTAAGACTGTACGTTAAAGTCGGCATGAAATGGACAGGCATCCAAGTTTCGATGTGTCAAAGTTGATTGAAGATGATTCAAGAGACCTCGCGTATCAAGTTCCTAGTCTTCAACCGACGACACTTGTTCTCTTTGACACTTCATCGATATTTCGTGGTATGGTCCAAACAAGCAGGGTATATCACACAAACGTGTCTATTCGCAGGCAGGCCTTGTGTCTATTGCCGACTATGTGACCTCCTCGTCCGTGATGAAGTGGCTACCACCAGCACATTGGTAGCCTCCATCAACCTTGATCCACTCAAAGTCCATCGGGCACCTTCCGAGCGCCTTGATCCTCTCCTGCCTCGCCTCCTCCTCCGCAGTCTTCTGTTGCCCTTGCTGAAGGATGAGACGCCTGACCTGCTTCAAGAAAGGAAGCCTGCATCCTTCTAACCCGTACCGCACCTTGTCCTTGTCCTGAAACCCTCCTTGTCTCATCACATGATCCACTACACGATCGTCGATGGATCGACTGAGCATGGCCTCCAGGTCATCGAGGGAGTAGCCCAACTCCTTGCAAGCTTGCTCCAGGAGGGGAGATAGCAGACTGGGATCTGCCGAAGAGCTGTCTTGCTTTCTTGTGTTGAGAAGGACTTTCTTGATGTTTCTGTTCCTCACAGGTTTAGCTGCTGCAGGAGGAGTCGCCATGGGAGCTTCGAGGACATTTCCTTGTGATGTTGAAGATGCTGGGTGAGCAGGCGATCTCAGCCATGAGCTGTGTTGGCTCGGCTCAGCAGGAAATGATTCTTCCATTCGAGTCTCCTTGCGCTCGTTCTTGACGTCCTCCTCCATCTCCTTCTCCGTGCCAACCTGACTTCTTCGTTGAAAGATCTCTGAGAACGTTTTCTCGATGTCCTCACTCGTGTACGATCCATCCACACTTTGACTTGGGGTAGTTGATGCTTCGCGCAGGCGATAAGCACGGTGGCGGTACAGCCCCTGTACAAGCAGTCAGACGTTCGAGCGTGAGATGGGAGACAATACCGTGAGGACGATCTCCACCACGTCTCGAGCTGAAGCCCATCCTTGTAACTTGGTCAGCCTCTCGTACTTCTGCAGGAGAAGATCGTGGCATTTCGATGAAATCTCGATCCCAGCCCTCTTCACTTCCTCGATCGTAGCATTCAAAGCTTGACTGGCCGTCCATGCGTCAAATGTCAACCTGTACTTGTCAAAGCGACTTCGGAAACCAGGGTTCACACTCTTGAACAGCTTATCCATCTCTTCTTCATAACCTGCAAGGATCACCAGCAGATTTCCCTTGAACTCCTCTTCGGTCATCAACGATATCATCGTCTCTACAGCCTCCATCGCGTACGATGACGTGTAAGTCTCGTTGCTGTGCTTCGAGTTGCAGAGGCTGTACGCCTCATCCACGAACAAGATTCCTCCTTTGGCCCGGCTCATCGCCTTTCTCACGATCGTCTTGGTCTCTCCCACATACGTCCCTTGCAGAGATGTGCCGCTGACGACGATGACATCATCAGAGGGGAGCACGTGCAGCTTCTTGAACAGCCTCCCCATCCGTCTCGCTACTGTCGTCTTCCCTGTCCCCGGTGGTCCAACAAAGACCATGTGGCTGTCAGCCAGCACGTCTGCTGGATCCCGCTCCTCTCTCTCCGCGATCGAGACCATGGCGATGATCTGCTCCACCATAGTCTGCACGTTGGAGATGTTGTAGAGGCCGGCAAAGATGGCATCCACCGACTCGTCGTCGTTCTCTATCTCAAAGTCAGCCAATGTGAGGACGTTCCACTCCATGGCTGATCCAGCAGCCGTTGAGAGCCGTCTGGCCTTGTTGACCTGCAGTGACTCGCGTTACACTGGGTAACGATCTCAAAGCAGGAGCTCGCCTTGGCCTTGTTCACCAGAGAGGCAACAGTCGCTGCGTTCCTGGTCCCGTGCAGTCAGCGATCAAGGCAGGAAGAGGCGGCTGGGCGAGTGGTACCCGAAGTTAGGGAGCCTCCTCCGCTGCCAGAGAAAGCGAGAGATGGTAGGGATGTCTTCAATGTCGGCGAACTTGAGGCCCTCGTCCTTGACCTTCATGGTCAGGACCTGCTGCATCTCGTACTCGTTGAGGTCCTCAAAAAGAAGCCCGAAGTCATCAAAGTTGAATCTTCGCTTCAGTCCCGCGTTGTTCTCAAACATGTCCTTCATCTCTTGTTTGTAACCTGCCAACATACTTCATCGATGTAGATAAGCGAACACTTGTCTCACCCGCAAGAATGACTGCAGACCGGCATGTGATGAAGCGAACGCAGCTGCGAGTCAGCAAATGACAGGAGCGCACCACAACAATTCAACCTGCGATGTCGCTGCCTGCTTCACCATCCAGCTTCTCCACCAGGGTGTCCAGCACGTTCCCACCATATTGGTTGGCCTTGCGGTTGGGGTCGAGGATGTACGCTTCATCGATGAAGAGCACCTTACCTCGCGCCTCCTCTATCACGTTCTTGGTGATAGTCGCCGCCGATCCTTCAGCGTTGCCTGTCAGGTCGGAGGGAGTGACTTGGATCAGGTCCCCTACGGAAAGGAGGGAACATTCTTTGAGGAGCTGACCGTACAGTCGAGCTACTGTTGTCTTCCCGGTCCCTGGGTTCCCATAGAAGATTCGATGCAAGGAGATGCTTTCAGGTTTCCCTCCCAGCAGCTCGTTCTGGTACGAAATGGCGCACAACTCCACCAGTTTGGTCATCTGCTCCTTGACATTCTTCAGCCCGATCATCTTGTTCAGTTGCGCTAGTGTCTTGTTGTCTTCTACTGAAGGCTTCGTCCCCAGGGCGTCTTGTGTGGTTATTGTTCGATACTCCTCCACCCTGACCGGTTTGTTCGCCAGCTTCAAACTTCCCAATCGTTCCATCTGATTGTGTACAATGTTCTCCACGATCTTTTCCACGTCCAGCGCATTTCCGAATCCCACCTTTGGTCGATTGCCAACGAGCCTTCTGGCCAGGGTTTGAGAGAGGTCGATCTTACACAGATGCTTCGGCTCCAAGTGAAGGCCTCTTTCCCTTAGAAACCGAATGAACAGGCGCTGGAGTTGACGCTCGCTGAAGTCAGGCAGCTCGATGGTGTGGATGATGGAGGTGAAGGGAATGAGATGCGTCGACAGCCTCTCTCTTACCAGCATGCGGTCCCCGATGATGATGAAGTTTGTGTTGACTCGGTGACGACGGATGAAGGCGAAAAAGCTGTCCAAGACTTGATTCGACTCGTTGGGCTGCTGATCTTTGGGCCTCGGGATCAACTGGTCCACGTCATCAAGGACGAAGCATCCTCCGATCGCCTGCGTCATCAACGTCTCCAGTCTTTGCGCCGGGTCCTTCTCCTTGAGAACGTCGAAGGTGCTCGCCTCAACAAACTTCGCCTCCTCGGATGCAAGCTGACACATGGAGCGGCCCAACAGCTTCCCAGCTGTAGTCTTCCCGGTCCCTCGGTTGCCGATGAGGAGGAGGCACTGAGAAGCATGAATGTGGTGCTTGATGGGCGAGTCCTTGTTGAGAAGCGCCTAACGCCAGCAGGTCACTCGTACGACTTGTCGCTGCCTCCGTTACCTTCTTGACATGCACCAGGGCATATCGTTTGAGCTCCGACAAGCCTTCTAGACCTATCAGCCTGCGAGGTAGCGTTAGATCCACAGGGAGCAGCGCAAGCATATTGTGCGCTTACTGGTCCAGCGACTCTGAAGTGAAGCCGTATGCAGTCTTGGCAGCTATCCATTCTTTCTCTTCTTGGGATGTCTTCTTCTCAAACAGCCGCAGGTCAGCAGTCAGAGGCTGCTCCTTGAGCTTTCTCAAGTTGTCTTGCTTGACAAGCTCATAGGTATCCGTGTGAACATTCAGGTGATGAAGAACCATCAGCGCACAAGCACTCTGAAGCTCTTCAGGCATGGTCAGATCGCTTGTTAGCAAAAAGTGGAGATAGTAGACGTAAAAGAAGTAGGGATCGATCACTATAGTCTTGTGCCTGATGACATCTTGGATGTAAATGTCGAGCTGCTTCTCGGCCTCGTCGATGCTGAATCCTCTTTCAATCAGCGAGCAGGCATAATAAATTCGAGCATCCATGTTTGTTTTGCACCCATCTCTGCACTTCTCCATGAACGGACGGTTGATGGCGTCTTGTGATGTGAGACGCAAAACATCTTCCCGTAATGACAAGATCTCTTCTGACAGCATCGGTTCAGCTCGAGAGAGAATGCTGCAAATAATCTTGGCCCTGTCATGATCTTTCAATCTCATGAAGAAATTTCCTTGCCGGATGGCATGATGTACATCTCTTTCTCTTCCGCCTGCCAGAAATATTCCATCTTCGAACATAGCTACACTCTGAAAGAAATGGTTTTCAGTCCAGATGTTTGCTCCAGCTTTTATGAGAGCATGTAACGACTTTTTCAACCCGGCCAGGCTCAAGTAGTGAGCTATAGTATTCCCAAATCGATCGCGCAGGTTCAGCATGTCAGCCATTGTCTTGATGACTCTGGTCATTTGACTTCCATCGTATTCTTCTCTCAACTGAGAATCTTCTGCTTCCATCGACTTCTGTATCGAATTGACTATCGCGTTGTTCTTCCGTTCGCTGCTGATCGCTCCGAAAGTTTGCATTCCTCTGCTCACGAGATGATTCTGCTCGGGCTGACGTTGGACCGACTTGTTCTCTCCCTGACTCACTGGCAGCACATCGAAGGCAGGAAAGGGAGGAAAGTCAGCAAATCTCGGTCGAGATCGAGTCGGAAGGGAAACAAGGCGAGAAGCGTCGACTGACTGAGTCGCTCCATTGATCTCCACCTTCCTCTCACTAGCTTCAAGCGTGTGCTCCTCCACCGAAAGTTTTCCCACTGAAAACTCAGAAAAGCTTTCGCACTGCCCTGTCAAACCCTGAGACAGAACAAGCACATACATGTTCTTCGATTCGGGCAATCTGTCCTGATTGGCATTCTTAGTCTGCACTCGTCTTGCGAGATCTCTGTCAAGACTGCAACAGCTGATGGCCTTCTTGTATTCATCGCAGGTAATGTAATCATTACACGCCGGCAAGGAATCAAAGATCTGGCTCACTTGATCCTGGTGGATTCTTTGCTGCAGGCTCTGGAAAAGAACTTCAGAGAGTACTCGTCCTTTGCGCTCTTTGTCAAGTCTGTTAAATTCGTAGTTGAGATCTGGAACATGAAAGTCAGGGCAGTTCTCTCGTGCCTCATCACACTGCACGCAAGAAGCTTGTTTCAAACTTGACACTCGTGAGCACTGCTTGCATCGATAAAAGGTTCGCAAGTTTCCACACATCTTGCAGCCTTTCATTCCCCGATTTCCAGAATATCCGCAGGAATCACACTTCCAAGTAGCGACATGTTTGCTGATGATCATTTGAGTCATCTTGTCGTAGTCATCGTGTCCCATCAAGATCGGACGAGAGCGAGCAAGCTTGAGTTTCATTCTCTTGCGATGCCACTCGATGAAGTACGCAAGCGCTTTTTCATCCGAAACAGTCTTCAACTCCCACAGTCGTGACCATGCTTGAAGCGTGACAAGACGAGTGATTTTCTCGACGTCGATCTCGCTGCTGACACCAAGTTTTGACAATGCTTCTATGAGCGACTTCTCATCGTCCTCGTCAAATTGAGCAGCATGGGAAGATTTGCACAAAGCGCTGGAGGGAAGTAAGCAAGGTCGTGAGCTTTTAAAGTCCATCCAGACGACTTGTACATTTCTCTGAATACTTTCGCGCATCACTCCGGCATGTACTACAACCCCAACAGCATTCTTGCCTACCTTGACAGTTTCTGGACTTCCCAATTGGACCACATCTCCTCGCCGAAAAACGTTAGCATCTTCAGGTCTGAGATCTTTCCCATCGAAGAACTCTATCCTAAACGGATCTTCTTCTGCATAGACTGCGACGTTTTTCATTCCTTCTCCATCAACATTGCCCAAGGAACATACGACAACTCCGACTTTTTGCTGAGTAGCAGTGCCTAAGACTGTAGAGTTCCCCTTATACTGGTGATCTAGTTGTACTCTGGTTCCGCCCTGCAAATAATCACACGGCACCAACAATATCGCCAGACCTCTGATTTTGCAGTTGATGCCGCCTGAATCATGCACATGTATTCTTACAACTTTTGCATCGCTGTTCGTAAGCATTGTGAAACTTTTGAGATCGTCAGACTTCGAAATCGGCAGCTTCAGTTTTCCCTCAGATCGAAGCTTTGATTGCACTTTCTTGGATGTCAAGACCTCAATTTGCTTCGGGCAATAACTATCATCGCTACCTTTAACAAACATTTGAACAGACTTGATGAGGTAGCCTTCGGCAATGTGAGCCTCAACCCAGTGCTCGCCAGAACGACCATCCGATTGCCAATATGTGGACTCATCTTGATCAAAGAGCCGGTCAAGTGTTGACGACTTACTTGAACTCTTCATGTCAATGACTCCTGCAGGACCTGAACAAGCAACGTGGAAAGTCAGAAAAGCCGGAGCCCGGCATTTGCAGCAATGTTATGTACAAACGTGGAAATGAAAGCATCTGCATTCCCACTTAAAACTCCCATCCTGCTTGACTCACCACTAAAGCTTGAATCGTCGCTAGCGCTTGATTCTCCGCTAGAGCTTGATTCTCCGCTAGAGCTTGATTCCTCTGAGCCCTTGCTAGAGCTTGAGTCTGTGCTCGATTTATCTGTGCTCGATTTATCTGTGCTCGATTTATCTGTGCTCGATTTATCTGTGCTCGGGTTGTCTCCAGGCGAGATTGGCACATCTTCTGCTGGCATCCATCCAAACCTTGTTCCATCCGCAAAACTCAGATCCGATGCGGAGTAGGTGCAAATAGCGCCACTGAAACCAAATCAAACACGTCTCACACGCACAAACACGCGCACTTCTTTAACGACGCCACTTTGACCTGATAGTCTTGAGAAGCTCCTTGGACTTCAAGCAAGTGACGGCTGGTCTCTAGCACTATGCCATATCGATCTTCCTGTGAGAATCCCAGGCAGTGGTGAAAGTCTGCAGCACAGAAGGAAAGCTCAGCATCAACAGGTACTGATGACATGCGCTTCTTTGAACTCAGAACCACGAGGTCGCCAGCCTGAAAATCATCGAAATTTTCCAGAACCGTGTCTCCGACTGCTTCGTCCTCGACCTTAACATCGGATTCTTGCACAGAGCTTCTTGATTGCAAGAATTCAAGAAATGCTTCATCGGTCTGTTTGATAGATTCTTTGTTCAGAAACCACGTGATCTCGTCCTCCACAAACGTTAAACTCTGTTCTTCTGGATTACAGCCTTGAAAGCATTTTGCTAATTGCGTGGAGGTTGTCATGAAGCCGGCATTGGATTTCTTGACAAACAAGGTGGTGAGGTCGAGCTCGACTTCACCCTCGTTGCCGTCAAACTTGAAGTCTGCGATCTCGTCCAGCCGGAGCGACTCATGCCTCGACAGCGACGGCGGCATGTCGGACCCCAGCAAAGCCGACGAGGTACAAAACGTGTCGAGTTGCGAAAAGAGGTTTTTTCATAGGAACAGAACGTGTCAAGAGGAACAGAACGTGTCATAGAGCGACTCGGCATGGGTTGCGGCGGAAGCGTCCATGCCACCTCCAGCCCGTCAGAGGTTCCGATCGACGTGGCCACGAGTGAGTTTCCGCTGCATGCTAGGTTCCAAAGAGAGACCGCGTCCATCGCTGCAGCTGACATGAGCACGCTCAAGTCTACCAATCCAGCAATCTACCTGTGCAAGGGGCCTGATCGAAGCCTCCTGCACAAGCTGGAGATGAAGATGCGGTCGTCAGGGTTTTATGTCCTCGACATAGCAAACGTTCCCAAGGACGTGTTTTTGAGTCACTCGTGGCAGAACAAACTTGATGGGACCAGCACTCATGAACAAGTCAAACGAATTAGTATCGAACTAGAGAAGCGAGGATGGTCGACTTTCTTGGATGAGAATGACATGAAGCCTAATCTGAAATCTTGCATGGCTCAGGCGATAGAGCAGTCATATGTCGTGATCATCTTCTTGACCAAGAGTTACATGGACAAGGTGAACAACGATGACGTCAACGACAATGTCTGCTTCGAGTATTCAGCGACTATCAGCCAAAAAGGCTCGGGAAGAATGTTTATCCCTGTCATTCTTGAAGAATTCGAAGTGAGAAAAGGGCTGCAGTTTCCCAAGGACTCGAAGGCATGGTATGGGCCCGTAGGAGCTGAGATCGGGAAGAGGAGGATGTACCTTGATTTCCTGAATTCCACAATGTTCGAGACCAACATGAATCGACTTGATCAAGCTCTGAAGGAGCTTGTTCCCATCAAGCACTCTCCAGCTGCCAAGATGTATAACACGATATCATCAGGAATCATGAGAAGCGATGTGGTCGTGATCTTTGTTGGCAAAGGGACCCTGCAATGTAGCACTGTGTCTGAGGAGTACATGGTGGCAGTCAGCATCCAGAGACCAGTGTTGCTGGTGATGTATGACAGAGATGTTTCGGTAGAAGAATGTACCCGCATGTTTCCTTCCAATCATGTTCTGAATCTGTCGGATAGCTCTTTGCAAGTGGGGGATCAGGGCTGGTCGGAAGCAGTTTATGCGAAAATTCTGCAGATCTATGAGCAAACGAATGAAATTGACACGAATGCCACGTCAGCCGGGAGGTCTCAAGACCAATCAGAGCCAACAAGTAAACGAGATGTCGATGCAACAAGGTCTTTTTCAGTGGAAGAAGTTGTGGGATGTATTGGGGGCCGAATAGTTGCGTCAAGAATCGAGTTCAATGATTCTCATGTCATAGCACAAGGTGCGTGTGGTAGAGTTTATCGTGGAACACTGCAATCTATAGGCAATGTAGCTGTAAAAGTTCTCTCACCCATTAATGGCAAACCACCTAGCAAAGAGCAATATGATCAGCTTGTTAGAGAAGCAAAGATTCTCAGGGTAGTGCGATCGCCTTTTTTTGTTCAAATGCTCGGAGCCTGCAACATAGACGACGATAATGCTGACTCGACAGCAATTTTGGATTTCCGTTCAATCGTTTTCACCTTGTACGAGAACGGAACACTTCATCAGCATCTCTTCGATGCAAACTATAGCAAACTCCCTTGGAAGCTTCGACTGCAGATCTTGTGGCAAGGTCTTGCTACACTTGAGAGCTTTTGAAGCGACTGACTTGTATACAGCTGCCCGTGGACTGGTAGAGTTGCATAATCTTGGGGTTTATCATCTAGATTTCAAGCCGGCGAATATCCTTCTTGATGAGAAGATGAACGCAAAGATTGGTGACTTCGGGCTCTCCAAGGTGATTCACAACCAGGCTGATACCATGGACTCCCGACTGCTGCTTGCCATGTCAAGAACCCGCCATAGTGCAGCAGGCACAGGTCAAATCTTGCTTTGAAAAGCATTTTGCATACGTTGATGACTGGTGGATGTTGCAGACGGATACATGTGTCCCATTTACGTACAAACCAAGAGGATTTCACAGTACATCGATATCTACAGCTTCGGAGTGAGTTTGATGCAAATCGTCCGCAAGGAGCATGCCGTCACTGGCGATCAAAAGCTGCTCACAGAGAAAGTTGCAGATGACGTTCGCACGAATGATTTGAGCCAGTGGAGGTATGATCGGGAAGCAGACTGGGACGCCGGAACAGCGAGTGATATCACGTTGTTTGCGTTGCAATGTACAGACCTGAAGGAGAGCGAAAGACCTTCAGTCGAACAAATCCACATTCAACTTTCGTCCGCCCTCGGAGTGCATCAGCGCATCGATGACACACCATACCTGTTCATCCGAGTGAAGTTTGAAGGGCATCGGGAGCTAAAGAAAGTGTGTGTTAGCATCAACGCGGACCTTGACAGCGTGAGGGAGAAGCTGAGAAGTCAATTCAGACTCAACTGGAGGTCGTGTGAAAGTATCACGTTGAAAGGAAGGCGCTTGTCGGAACTGTTCATAATCAGGGACATGATGTCTCCGGGGTTCGACCCGAGCTTTGACGTCAAGACGGACACTCTTTATTTCCAGTCAAGCGTGCGGGCTGAACCAGAGCAAGTGGAGGAGAACAAGTCGAAGCAAGCAACGTCCATGAGCTCCAACAAGTCCATCAAGGCAAAGCATCGTCCCATCCTAAGTGCATTGGCGATCGCTGCTGCTCCAGGTTCACCCCAGGAAATCAAAGAAACCATTGCGCCTTCTCTAGATATTCTATCGAGTGAAGGAATCAACCTTAAAGATGTTTACGAGAAGATCTCACAAGGTAGCAGAGATGCTGAGAAATTGGCCCAAGGCTTATCAAAGAAAGAAAAATTGTACGTCATGCATATTTTGGAGCTGCTGAAAAACAAAAATGCAAGAAAGATAGCAAAGCTTGCAGCTCGAGACATGCGCTCAGCTTTGTCTCAATCGGATTCATCGTCGGGTTCACCGTCAAGCTCATCGTCAGAATCTGAATCAGAAAAGAAGGATAGTGGACAGGAGAAAACGAAGAAGAAAAAGAAGTATCAGATAGTCTATGAACGTTTCAAATCCTTCTGGGAGCGACTTGCCAAGATCGCGGCCCTCTCCCCCCCTCCCGAGGACCTTCTCCTCAAGCTGGAGCTGGACTACTTCGACAAGTCTGTCATCCAAGACCTCGAGGCCGCCAACTGGTCCCTCCGAGAAGCCATCCAGCTCGTCTTGATCGAGGGCAAGCGAGACCTCGACGAGGTGGCTGGCGACGTCGACGACAACAGCAAGGCGAAGCTTGGGCTGTTCTTGAAGGAAGTCGAGGCGCAGGAGGCTCGCCTGAGGGCCGCAGGAGAGTCGGAGCTGTTCAAGCCCTCCCAGCGCCCCTCCTCCTCTACCGAGAACAAGCTGCTGGCCAAGTACGACCGCGTGCTGCAGACCTTGGCGTGGCTGCTGGTCTCGCCGGACGCGGAGGGGAAGCAGAGCAAGGCAGCGGCGCTCCGAGAGCTCGTCGAGCCTCATCTCCTCCAGGATCGCCTCGACATCTTGACGGCGGCAGACGCGCTCGCCGTGGGCACGAGGAGCAAGGAAGCTCTCACCGCCGGCAAGTCGGAGGCTGAAGCTCTGCTCATCGACAGGCTGCTCGAGCATGTCCACGCGGGGGTCAATGACCTCTCCTCGCGGCGAGCGAAGCACAACCTCGACGTGCTGGAGGCTCTGGGCAAGAAGGAAGACGCCTGGAGCGAGCAGTCGGCTTTGGGTATCAAGCAAGCGAAGAAGCACGACCTGCTATGGAAGCGCTTTGTGCAGCTGGTGCTGAAGCCGTCAGAAGCGAGCAAGTCACGGTATCGGATCTGCTCTGGGAGCCAAGAGGACGAGATGAAGTGTATCTTTGATGACATCTTACCTCGCATGGAGAAGTGTGGGTGGGACATTCGGATCCCTCTGATCAGGTTTCGAGAGGGTGAAACTGACAGAACTCGGTTTCTTGCAACAGTGACGGACAAGAATGATTTGCAACTGCTGGAGTATGTGTTTGATAACTACATTGCCAGTCATCTACCTCAAAGCTCTAGCTCGGTCTTTCACTGTGACAGTAGCATTGCATGGTTCTCTCTGCAACAATTCACTCTTCTGTCCTGTGTTGCTCAGCTAAGCAGCCAGGACTTGTTTGACAGGAGTGATTTCAGGCTGGCTCATCAAACTCTCCATGAAGTTCGTCGTATGTATATGGATCAGCTTTTACGTGCTACAGCAGACAACTATACCTCCTTGATCCCCAAAGTTGAGAAATTCTGGGATGGAGTGCGTGATGAAAATGTCTTGATCTCAGATCTTGACGCTGACGAGGCAGCACTGATGAACATCCTTCTTCGATTGCATACTGCTTTCTCCCAGAGCTCAGCCGACAGACAGGCGTCAATCAATGCGATTCTAAAAGATCTCCTGCCCAAGAATGAAATCGAGGTTTGTTTGTGTAGCTGATACGAATATCAAAGCATATGAAGCTCCTGTTGGGCAGGTGTTGATCGTTGGGTGGGCGTGTGTAGATGATTCGAGAGACCTGAAAGTTAAACAAAACTTGCGGGACAGGATAATATTTTACATCCTCAATCAAGCGACCTCGGACTCATTCCCTGAAGAGCTTGAGGTATATGAGACAAAGTCTCAACCCCTAGCTTGACTGCGTTGATTGTCGACAGGATGCTTTGGATCAACTGCTAGCCGTCCATGTTGTTACTGAAGCTTCAATGTTGTCGTCGCAAAGGTTTTTCATGAATTCGCTCATTTGTCCTTGTCAGGAATAGACTAGATGGCAATCATGCTAAGTTTTTGCGGCAAGTCATGATATGCATAAAAAACATCAGCCCATCTTTGCTCAAGGTAAGAAAGCATGATACAGATCTCCGAACACATAGCAGTGGTGCAGGAAGCTGTGGACAACAGCACTCAAGTTGCGATCAAAACCAACATGTTGACGGAGAGTGCATATGAAAAGACTTTTCGCTCGAAAGAAGACGCTTTTCGTCGTGCTGCTCAGGTGATTTGGCTACTGAGGTGTTCCACCCTCAAGATCACATGGAGCTGAACACATTGCGACAGCTCTGTGATGCAGATTGCGCCGAGAGATATAAGACAGAGAGGATGTTTCCAGGTGCGTGTACTTTCATTCACCTCACGACAGTCATGTTTCAACATCAGGCACATTGGAGAGGGAGCGAGAACTGATGATTTCTCACTTCTTTGAGGTGAGGAGATGCTAGCATAGATTTAACCATGTCGGCACTGAGTTTCAACATCTGCAGCCGATGAAGGAAAAGTTAGGGTCTGGCATCACAGACGCGATTAAGAAGATGTGGAATGGAACGCTATCTCTCTCTAAACTCTGCGAAGGTCAGAACATACGGGCCTTGCTCCTTCTTGCCACCTGAACCTGCGCTTTCAGATCTTAAGGATACCAAACACGTTGGGGCGAGATTCAGCATTTGGAAAACCATCAAATTCACAAAACAATATGGTTTGAAAGATTCAACATGTGCAGATCCAGATAAAGGCGAGATCATCTACTACAACGACGAGACAGAACAAGAAGAGGATGAGGGGAATGATATTTGGACCCGATTCAAATCCTTCTGGGAGCGACTGGCCAAGATCGCGGCCCTCTCCCCCCCTCCCGAGGACCTTCTCCTCAAGCTGGAGCTGGACTACTTCGACAAGTCTGTCATCCAAGACCTCGAGGCCGCCAACTGGTCCCTCCGAGAAGCCATCCAGCTCGTCTTGATCGAGGGCAAGCGAGACCTCGACGAGGTGGCTGGCGACGTCGACGACAACAGCAAGGCGAAGCTCGGGCTGTTCTTGAAGGAAGTCGAGGCGCAGGAGGCTCGCCTGAGGGCCGCAGGAGAGTCGGAGCTGTTCAAGCCCTCCCAGCGCCCCTCCTCCTCTACCGAGAACAAGCTGCTGGCCAAGTACGACCGCGTGCTGCAGACCTTGGCGTGGCTGCTGGTCTCGCCGGACGCGGAGGGGAAGCAGAGCAAGGCAGCGGCGCTCCGAGAGCTCGTCGAGCCTCATCTCCTCCAGGATCGCCTCGACATCTTGACGGCGGCAGACGCGCTCGCCGTGGGCACGAGGAGCAAGGAAGCTCTCACCGCCGGCAAGTCGGAGGCTGAAGCTCTGCTCATCGACAGGCTGCTCGAGCATGTCCACGCGGGGGTCAATGACCTCTCCTCGCGGCGAGCGAAGCACAACCTCGACGTGCTGGAGGCTCTGGGCAAGAAGGAAGACGCCTGGAGCGAGCAGTCGGCTTTGGGTATCAGGCAAGCGAAGAAGCACGACCTGCTATGGAAGCGCTTTGTGCAGCTGGTGCTGAAGCCGTCAGAAGCGAGCAAGTCGCGGTATCGGATCTGCTCTGGGAGCCAAGAGGACGAGATGAGGTGTATCTTTGATGACATCTTACCTCGCATGGAGCAAGACGGGTGGGACATTCGGATCCCTCTGATCAGGTTTCGTGATGGGAAAAGAACGAAAGATGATTTGATTCAGGGCATTGAAGACCCTCTTGATGTACAACTGCTGGAGTATGTGTTTGATACATACTTTGCAACCTCTGTCTGCGAGAATTGAATTTCGAGTGTAGTTCTAGTCTCATCTCTGCTATAGTATGTGCAATATGATGTATAAAGTTTGATCAAGACTATGAATGTGAAGCATTGACTGACAATTCTAGTGCGGCTCCGATGATGCCCGGTGCTGCTCAGTGATGCCTCAGCTTGGCCCCCGGCCGGGCCCGCCGGCTGACTCACCGGGGGGTCCGATCACCGCACTGAGGTCTTGCTTTGTATCCTTAGGGATACTTGTGGCGCCAGTGCTTCCCTTCGGAACCCACAATGGAGTGACGTCATGAAGGCGTGGCGAACGGACAGTTGATAAGCAGACAAGACAGACAGACAGACAAGACAAGACAAGACAGGACAGGACAAGACAAGACAAGACAGAAGTAGAGATCGGGGAAAGGTGATCGAGTGATCGAGTGAGATAGGAAGGGAAAGAGCGTGAGACTGAGGAACTCATGTTGGGTGTCGTGGAGTCGCTCCTGGCAGACTACTGCGACATTGCGAGGGTCAGCAAAGAGCATGGGGATGAGCTGGTGTTGGAGGACATCCGATTCAAGGAGGACTTCGTACGCCTCCTCAGTGTCGACACCAACGTCGTCAGCGCGAGGGCGCGCGCCGTGAGAGTTGTCTGCTCGAAAAAGAGGACGGGAGGCTACCAGCTTGAGGTTGACGTGAAGGGTGTGCACCTTTGCCTGGCAGAGGTAGCTTGCTCCACTATGATTGTTCTCCCAACACCTGACCTTGCGGCGTGCAGGAGTCTTCACATGAGTGGGCCAAGCAGCACGAGAGGATCCTGAAGAGGAGAAGTGAGGTGCTGAGGCACGACTCGCAGAAACGAGTGGAGTACCTGTGCGGGAACACGAGACTGCAATCGTTGAGTACCTTGAGCTGGTTCACCAGATTTCTGGGGCAGCTGCTTGCCAGCGTGACCTTGTCCGTCTCGGACATAAGCGTCGAGTATAGGATAGCGACTGGAAGCTCCATCGTCCTGCACGTTGACCAAGTCTTGTGGAGCAGAGGCGACGTCGAGCCATCGGACGGGGCCTCGGATGGTGATCAGATCATGTCGACTTTGATGGTCGACAAGCTTGAGGTGCACACCAGGAAGAGGGGAGTGGAGGGCGGGGAGAAGGACGAGGCATCGAAGCAGCTTCTCCTTCCTCTCAAGGTTGAGACTGAGGTCACGCTGCAGCGGCAGTCTCGTGCGGGAGCTGAGTTCTTCCTGTTGTCCTCCATCAAGCTCTCGTTGCAGGAGGTCAAGGGCTCCTTGGCAAAACCTCTCCTCGAGGAGATGCTGTCTGACCCCGCTCGCTCGTCTCTCGTCCACGAGGACCCCGAATCCATCGTCGTCGACTTCATGAAAGGCAACCGACCGCTGGTCTCGTACGCAGGAAACGCTTCTCTGTGGTGGAGTTACGCCGTCGGCTTCGTCATGTTTCGTCTCCGCATGCAGAAGCTGTCGCTGACAAGAGGTATGTCCAACAGCATGGTCAGTGCGCTGGGGCTGATCCGTTGCAGATGCTGTTGCAGTCCGGGTCAAGGACATGCAGCGATACGTGAAACTCTTCCAAGGCTGGTTAAGGAGAGCGATGGAGAACGGCGACGATGTGAAGCATGAAGATGAGATGAGAGACTTGGAGCGAGGTTTCCCTTGTTCCTGTTGTTCCTCTCCTTACATCTCCTTGCCAGGTTTCCACGTCGATGTCGTCAAAGCGCTGAGAGACAGGGCTCAGATGCTGCTACACAGGGAGGGCAGGGACGGGCATTATGGAGGGGAGGACCAGGGGCCAGTCAGTGAACGTGCAGCTGGAAGCTCTTCATCCTTCTCCTTCTCCTCGTTCAGCCTTAGGAAGTTGCTGCTAACCCGCCCGTCTTTGCGCTCCCTTGTTAACACCGCCGGGGAGAAGCTGACGCATTTGGGTTACGAACTTGTTGGTCTGAGCGACGACGCGAAGAAGAGAGAGTTGGAGCAGCTCAGCTGTGAAGCTTTTAACTTCTGTGCTAAGGTGGCAGATGTAGATGTAACATTGGAAGACAAGAAGGCAAAGACGTCAGTGAGTTTGAAGAAGGGCCAGGAGAGCGCATTGGTACCGATCGCCTCCTGCAAGCTGAAAGGAATGTCGTTGTCCAGCAAAGTCACGGCAGGACGAGCAGAGGACGAGCAGAGACGATGGGAGATGATCAACACGTTCAGCTTGTCAGATGTAACGTTGGAGCACCTTGACACCATTCCTCCGGTTGATGCCGTGATTGTCAAGAGAGCAAACAGGCATGAGGGCAGTTGTAACGACGGAGTTCTGCTTCTCGAGTGGGAGGTTGAAGTGTCGGAGAGAAAAGACGATGAGAGGGGTGAATTGGAGATGAAATCAAAGATCACAATGGAACTTGATCGCATGGAAATCGTCTACAGGTGGTTGAGAAATGAATTCTCTCTCTCCCTCTCTCTCTTCCTCCCTCTCTCCTCTCCCCCTCAACCTACTTCTTCTCTCTTCCCCTAAACCCCCTCCTTCGTCCTGATCTATTGTGCAGCGAACCGTTCATGAAGGTGATCAAACTTAATCTGAACAGTCAACATGTGCGGAGGGAGGAAGTTTTTTCATCCCTTTACACCAAGGTTGTCATCTAATCTCCATCTCTATTCCCGTTCCTCTCTTTCTCTCGTATCTTCCACTGGTATTTTCCCCACTTACTCTTGTCTTCCCCTCCCTCCCTCCCTCCCTCTCTTGTTCATCATTGTCTTCCCAGGGAACTCTCCTCCTGTCCAAGTGGATACAAGACGGTGAGACGTCGTTGAAACTTGCTCCTTACCCTGACTTGACAATGAAGAATGCTGGAAAGTTGGACTCTTCAACCAACTCTCGATGGATCTGAAGCTCAACCTGCCTGATCTCATCTTCCCTGCTAACTCGAATTTCCGCGATCGCAACTCGTCTCTGCTCATCGTTCGAGGAGGATACCTACAGGCTTCCACAAGAGGAGCCCCAACTCACGATGTTCAAGGTCAGCCTGCCGGGACCAAGACGGTCAGCAAGACGGTCTGCCATCAAGTTCGGACTGATAGCTCGTGCGTTCTTGTTTGCTCTCGTAGCGACGACTGGCGAGGTCTGTCACAGCGACAACGATACCGGCCTCAATTTCAACGCCTCCTCCAGAACCAACACCATCACCACCACATCTCCACCACAACAAACATCTTGATTACTCTTGTTACTTGCTGTTGCAGCTGTTGTTGTTCTTGTTGCCGTCATCAACATCACTCGAGTCCCTCCCTCCTCTATCATGATCACATATACCACCATCTCAATCATCATCATGCTCCGTCATTCACATACTTTTGATAAGTCTCTTATGCAGGGCATCGAGTCGACATGTTTCTCTTGAAGCCCTTCCACACTGAGACGAGGCTGAAGCTGGAAGACGAGACGGACGATGGAGGCGAGGGAGGCGTCGAGGACGATCGGGACAAGAAGGTGCTGTTGGATCACAGCATCACGAGCATGAACGTTGACTGCTCGCGCCACAAGCTCGTCAGGCTGTTGGAGGTCCTAATACATCACGCGAACCTGAGAGAAGAGGCGTTCAGTGAGGGCTGGTGGGTGATGGGCGGGGAGCGTTTCAGCATGATGCAGCACTTGAGTGTCATGTCGCTTGCTCGGTCGGTCTACTTCTTCCTGGATGACAACAACTCGGCTCCTCAACAGCTCGTCTGCGATTCCTCGGGGATTTCCTCCTCTTGTCCTCAGCCCCGCCGGTTCTTCAACTCCTACTTCGACATCCGCGTCAAGGTCAACAAGATCGCCGTCGACGTGTCCGACGGCCGTGGGCAAAGTCTCTGCCAGCTGAGGGTGGAGGGCGGAGGTGTCGCGATGAAGCTGCTCAAGACCAGGGCAGCCTTGACCGTGTTCGTCAAAAGCGTTGTTTGCAGTCAGGAAATGACACAGCAATCGCCTCGCAACGTCTTGTTTCATGGCTGCGGTGCGATGGAGCAGGAGAGAGAAGAAGCAGCAGGAGCGGGAGCGGGAGCAGGAGCAGGAGCAGGAGCAGGAGCAGGAGCAGGAGCAGGAGCCGGAGCAGGAGAGAACTTCTTCACGGGGGAGGTGACGGTGGTTCATGGCGACGACGGAGGGTTCAAGGGTGTCCACGTGCTGCCTCAGATGCACGTCGGGTCATGTCTGCTGTCGCTGGACATGCAGGCCATGCTGTCGATGCACTCCTACCTCAACGAGGTCGTCGATGCCGCCATGAAGGGATCGTCATCGACGAGCAGCGTCAAGCTCAAGTTGGCCAAGACGAGCAAAGTGACAAGGGCGGGGGTGGAGTACAAGAGGAAGGGGAGGGAGGAGGATAGAGAGGAGGAGGCTATCGTCGCTCATCGGATCTCCTTCACCGTGCGCAAGCTGGCAGTGAGCGTCAAGGTGCCGCGATCGCTTCAAGCGACGTCATGGGAGCTGGTGGTGGTTGAGGACGCGGACGAGGAGGAGGGCGAGCAGAAGGGGGAGGAGAGCGTGGAGGGAGCAACGATGAGCGTCGTAAACATGCTGCTACGTCATGAGAAGAATCTTGACCGATCTACTCGGTTCTCCTTCATTACTGAGAGCTGGCAAGTCGATGGACACGAGATGATCTGTGGGGACTTTACGTCGGTCGTTCGTTCACCGAGCAGTGAGGAGGAGGAGGAGAAGGAGAACAAGAAGGAGGAGGAGGAGGAGGACGGGAAGGCTTTCTGGTTGGAGTACAAGTCGAGAGATCCTTCTGGGGCAGCTGGAAAGACGAAGGAGGAGGAGGAAGAGGGGGAGATGCTGAGGGTGAGGGTGGCGAGGACAGACATTCACTTGCACGTTCACTTCTACACGATGCTGTCATGGCAGGCGAGGAGGGTCCTGTCGCTGCTCGACAACACGAGGAGAGTCGTCGAGCTGGTGCAGGAGATGTCGGCAAGGACATCAGAGCATATAAAGAGCATCGTCGCAGACAGGAGGAGGTTCAGAGTCGACTTGCTCTTCTCCCGCATGCGCCTCTCCCTCCCCCTTGGGCTCTCCAGGCACACAGACGCGCTCCTGCTGCAGGCCCGGGAGGTCCGAGCTCGATCCGACGAGACGTCAACGGAAGTTCAGCGATGGCGCTCGGATTTCTCGTTGGACGTGTGGACGAGGATCGGGGGAGTGAGGGAGCAGGTGTGGAGCCTTCGGCCGCAGCTGCTGGTCGACTCGCATGTCAACGTTGACAGGCTCGATCCTTGTGTGGCGAGGAATCGCCTCGTCCTCCTCCTCTCCTCCACCGAGGCAAATCTGAGTCAGAAGCAGCTGACTCTCTTGTACCGCATGCTCCGCGTCAGTGCCGCTCGATCCGAGCGAGTCAGGACGTGCCTGGAAGAGAAGTTCCCCGAGGAGGAGGAGGAGGAGGAGGAGGCGAAGAAGGCAGGGGCGAGCAGCAAGGGAGCATCCTCTAGCCAGACCCAAGACTTCAAAGTCCTCGACAGACGCAAAGTCGGCGTGAGTGTGATCGACGTTGAGGTTTGTGTCGAAGTTGACACGATCCGCTGCCACATCGCTCGTGATGTTCACTGCCCTCCTCCTCTTCCTCCCCCCCCCTCCTCTACCTCCACCACCTCCTCTCCTCCCCCTGGTTTCATCCTCGAGGTTGGACCCTTCGCGTCTCGCTGCGAGGTCTGGAGCGGAGGCCTCATGCGTCTGCACGCGTCTGCTTCGCTGCTGAGCCTCGCGGAGGCTGCGGCAGGTGGCGGCGAGAGGAAGAGGAGCATCATCGAGTGCGGCACGAGGGAGACCCTGGAGGGAGTGAGGAGCTACTGCGAGAGCTTGAAGTTCGGAGAGGGATGGGAGGAGGAGGGAGGGGCAGCAGCGCAGAGGATGTTGCAGACGTTCTTCGTCAGTGAGGGGAGGGGATCAGAGCATCGGTGGGAGCTGCGGACGGGGCGGGTCAACGTTAACTGCAGCCCCGAGACTTTCTGTCGAGCTTGCAACCTCTGGCTGACCGTCACCTTCCTTGAGCAGAGCGAGATCGCAGCGCTGCAGTCGATGGCGAGGACGAGCCAGTCGGAGCACAGAGGGGCGAGGAGCAGCCGGGTGAGGAGGAAACAAGTGGTCCCGCTGTGGAGGAGGAGGTTCCTTGCCCTCCTTCAGATGTCTCTGCAGCAGGATGGGAAGCTGACAATCAATTTGGTCGTCCCGTCCGTGCAGGTTGTGGTGAACGAGAAGGAGGAGGAGGAGGAGGAGCAGAGGGAGGAGGAGGATGGAGCCAGGCTTTTGTTCTCGTCCTCCTACAGATTCCAGCACATTGCGAGGAGCGACGACAACTTCTCCCAGGCTCGCATGGAGGAAGCAAGAATCTCCATCAAGCACTCCTCCTCCTCCTCCTCCTCCTCTATCATCGAGCACTTCGATCTGGTGGCTGAGCAGGAGCGGCAGGTCCAGCCCCCCTCCAGGCTTGTCACCTCCACCAGGGTCACCTCCTCCAAGGTCGACACGTCGCTGTCCTATCAGGTCCTCCTCTCCTCCTGGAAGATCCTCTCCTCCTGGACCTCCTGCGCGAGGAGGACGGGCTTGATGGAGAAGGAAGCGCTGCATGACGCGATCCGAGCTGCTCGCCGAGCCGCACAGGCTGCTGCTTCCTCCGTCTACTCCTCTGCTCTCAGGGATCCCGACCAGGAGGGGAGAATGCAGGGGAAGGAGGAGGAGGAGAAGGGGAAGGAGGAGGCGGACGTATTGAGAGTGAGGAAGTTCCTGTGCGCTATCGAATCGATTCGTCTCTGCATCATCAACGACTGCGTTGGCTTCAACGTGCCGCTACTTGAGGTCCTCGTCTCCTCCTCCTCCCTCGCTAGCGGGCAAGCCGAGCAGGGCCTCGTGCTGCGTGGGAGCGCGCGAGTGGAGGCGAACGTTTACTCCGTCCTGCACAAGACATTCGAGCCGATCCTGGAGCCAACCAAGTTTGACGTCCTCTCTGACATGTACAACGACGAGCGCGGGGCGCACCTGCTTCTCCTCTCCTGTAAGCAGCGGGTCGAGTTCAACATCGCCGAGAGCCACGTATGCTCGTTTCTCTCAGCCATGGAGGCCTGGACCAGAGACATGCGGCACCACCTGCAGGTCGACGACTCCTCCTCCCTCCTCCGCGCTCAGCAGGCGTCCGTGTGGCCGTATGTGCTCCTCAACGAGACGGGGCAGACACTACGGTTCTGCGCTGGAGGAGGATGGGGAGGAGGAGGGAGGGAGGAGGGGGAGCATGTGGTGCCGAATGGGCAGGAGAAATCGTTCGCGTTCGCCAAGTTGGAGGAGAGGGAGGGAGGGCGATCACTCGAGCTTCACAGCATCTCCATCAAGCTCGAGGACGGAGACTTCGATCCCGTCTGCAACGTCCCCGTGGATGAGGTAGGAGTGCACATGTTCCCGCTCTCCTCCTCCTCCTCCTCTTCCTCCTCCTCCTCGGAGCTGGTGGTAGAGATCGCTCTAGGAGAGACAGGCAGCAAGGTGATCTCAGTGCAGTCAGTCGTCAAGGTCTGCAACTTTACCGACCTCTTGCTCGACGTGGCCGTCGCTTCCAGGCAGGACGAGGTCGTATGGACCAGCCAGCTGCCACCTGACGGGCACCTGTCGCTTCCTGTGATGTTGCGAAGCTGCTATGCGATCAGGGTGAGGCCGGTGAGGAGGGAGGAGGGAGGAGGAGGCAGGTGCGGCTGGTCCGACAAGATCCTCCTCCCTCTACGATCACAGCCATCATCGCTCGATTGGAACCTCATCGCCTGCGAGAGCGAGGAGGAGGCGGAGGAGAGGCCGAAGAGCTCGCAGCTGAAGCTGAGAGCCAGAGTAGACGCGAAGCGAGCACAACTCTCCTCCTCCTCTTCCTCTTCGCAGGAGAACTTCTCCGTGCGAGCGGTCATCTCCCTCCATCCCATCCTCAAGGTCAGGAACGCATTGCCCGAAACCATCAGTATCAGCATCCTCGCAGCAGACGTGGAGGAGAGGACGGAAGTCGCGCTCACGTCAGGAGAGCTCTCCCCCGAGCAGGTCCTCTTCCTCTACAGCGTTGACAGGCGGATAGCCCTCGGCCTCCTCGTCTCGACTCCAAGCATCGGGGAGGTGAAGCAGCCGGCGCTGATATTCCATCCTCAGGGGACCGCACTATCAGACTCCATCCACCTGGTCGACGAGCGAGGAAGGAGCTTGTTCCTCGGGCTCGACTATGAGCAGAGCTTCCTTGGGGATATGACAGTCACAGTGTTTCCTCCCCTCCTCGTGCTCAACCGGTCAGGCGTCGGCCTCTTCTACTCTCACGCCTCCTCCGACTCCCTCGGCATCGTCACCCGCTCGCCTGCAGCTGGGCAGAACATCGAGGCGGAGCAGGTTGAATCCTCTTCCTCCTCCGCCTCCTTCATCTCCTCTCTCCTCAACCTCAACAAGTCTCCTGCCAGGGAGAGCGCGCGGGGTGTCGCCTCCTCGTCGCACTCCTCTCTCGCTCCCTTCATCCTCTCTCTCGACCCGGCTCTCTCCTCCCACAAGCTCTCCGTCTCCTTCGATGGCCTCCACTGGTCCAAGCCCTTCCTCCTCGATCACGTTGGCAGCATGACCATCGAGCTGGAGCTGGGGGACGACGCCAGCACCAGCTCCTCCTCCTCCCTGGGCTCTGCTCCTCTACTGGAGTTCGCGGCTCAGCTCGAGCTCGGGAGGAAGCTTCAGTCCAACTACGTGAGGACGCTGTGTATCGTCCCCCGCGTCTCCATCGTCAACCTCAGCTCCTTTGCCATCGATGTGGCACAGGCTGGTACCGAAGCTCGCTGGTTCCGCACCCTCTCCTCCTCCTCCTCCTCCTCCTCCTCCTCCTCCTCCTGCAAGTGCTCCTTCCACTGGGAAGACGGAAACAAGCCCAAGGCACTCATGTTCCGAGGAGCTGGAACAAGAGACGCCTGGAGTGGGAGACTCCAAGTTGACCTGCTTGGCAGCTTCCCGCTACGAATTCCTGTAGCGACAGGAGCAGGAGCAGGTGCAGGAGCTGGGTACGTCAATCTCAAGGTTGAGATCAGGTCGCAAGGACCGTCGACGCGAGTGATCGTGTCGGAGGAAGACGAGAAGCATCCTGACATCTTGCTGGTCAACAAGCTCCCTCGCTCCTCCCTCCTCGCTACACAGGCTCACCAGTCAAGACGCGATCCGCTCGTGATCCTACCGCAGGAGGAGAAGATCTTCTGCTGGAGCGAGCCGCACGAGAAGCAACTGATCTCCTTGTGGGTCAGGGAGAGCATGGCGGAGCAGACGTCTGCGGCAGCAGAGGAGGAGGAGGAGGAGGAGGAGACGGTAGCGGTTGACGTGGAGAAGATTGGGAGCGTGGAGACGGTGCACGGGAACGTGATGGTGAGGGTGACAACGAGGGGGCCGACGCGGGTGGTGGAGGTGCAGCTGGTGGGGGAGCTGGAGGAGGAGCACGACGACTACGCGGAGCCGAGCATGGAGACAGTCTCGTCCTCGTACGTGAAGCTCGTGCGGCTGAACCTCAAGGTGTCGATCGCTGACCTTGGAGTCTCCCTGCTGGACGGGGGGCTGAACGAGCTGGTATACCTGTCGCTGCGAGGCATCAGAGTGACGCGGCTGGTGGGCGTGACGGTCTCGTCGTGGGAGGTCAAGGTGGGGAGCATGCAGGTAGACAACCAGACAGACGTTGGCCTCCCCATCATCCTCCAGCGAGCGGGTCAGGCAGAGGACAAGAAGCGCGCGGCTGCTCCCGCCATGCACTGCTGCATCGTTCGCCGGCATGACGGGGAGATCGCTTGGTACCCCTACGTGGCCGTTAGCGTGCAGGAGATGAGGTTCATGGTGCATGAGAATACGATCCTCCGCTGCCTCCTCCTCCTCCAGTCCATCGTCAACTCCAGCTCCCTCCTCGGAGAGGTCAAGAGGACGCTGAACAAGTCCCCGCTCTTCCAGCTCATGACAAGCTCCTCCTTGGACGACGCGCTGGTGCTGGAGGAGGAGGAGGGGAATGCTCGCGCGAGGGACGGGGAGGAGGAGAGGGTCTACGTAGAGAACCTACACCTGCACCCCCTCCTCCTCCACATCCACTTCACCCCGACAGGTGAGATCGCTGAGCTGCAGAGGAGCTCCAGCAGCAAGAGCAGCGCAGCTTCTAGCGTCCTCTCCCTCGTCAAGGCCCTCAATCTTGCCCTCCCCTCCTTCGACGGCCTCCCCGTCGCCATCAGTGCCCTCCTCCTCGAGCGGCACTTCTCCTCCTGGCTGGACCTCCACCGTCTCGTCCTCCGCCACTACCGGGCCCAGCTCATGCGCCAGCTCTACTCGTCCTGGACTGGCATCGACCTGCTCTCCCCCGGCAGCACGGAGGTTGTCAAGCCAGGGAGGAGGGAGATCTTCTACCGCCCAGCTGAGGCTCTCGTGACCTCTCCAGCTGACCTCGAGGAGGCGATGAAGAGGTCGCAAGAGAGTCTCGCGCGCTCCTTCGCTGGAGGGGCGTTAGCCTTCAGTCAGATGACCAGGAGCATCGGCCAGGGCGTCAACTCCCTGCTTTCAGACGTCGATCCCTCCTCCTCCCCCTCCCCCTCCTCCTTCCTCTCCCCCTCTCCCTCCCCTCTCCCTGCTCAAGGTTCTCTTGCCTTCCGCAAGGCAGGAGAGGACAGCGGGCGAGCATCTGCCGCCAACCAGGTCATGACTACTGTCTCTGCCTTATTTCTGCGTATCTTTGCTCTCCTCCTCACTCGCTGTCAGGCTGGAGAAGGCGAGGGGATGGGAGGGCTGCTGTCGGGGCTGGGCAAGGGCTTCATCGGAGGGATGCTGAAACCGACTGCAGGAGTGCTTGAGTTTGCATCTCGATCAACACAAGGTGAGGGGAGAGCGGGAAGAGGGAAGGAAGAGGAGGGGAGGGGAACGAGCAGAACAGCGCAGAGCAGAGCTGATCAAGTACGCAGGGCTTGCATCCATGGCAATGAAGGATCCTTCAGAGTACGGTGGTAGAGCTCGTCCTCCTCGCGCTCCTTCAAGGGATGGAGTATTGCGCTGCTATGACCTTGGTAAGAGGAGGATGATGCATGAGTCTCTCCTCCTCCCTCTCCTCCCTCTCCTCCTTCTCCTCCTCCCTCCTCCCTCCTCCCCACTGTTTTCTCCTCCATCCCTCTCACACAATCTCTCTCCCGTTTCCTGCTCTTGTCGTCCTTGCAAGTTCTCACCACCTGACCTCCTCTCTCTTTCTCCTTGTTCCCCTTCCTCCATCTCCCGCAGAGACGTCGGCGGGTCTGGACATCTTGAAAAGATTCGACGGCGGCAAGTACAGCAAGGAACATCTTGTCCTCTACTGCAGGCTGCAGGTCCTCCTCACAGCTCCTCCCTCTCTCTTCTCATCCTCCTCGCAGGGAACGGATGCCGTCATGCTCACAGACAAGAGGCTAGTTGTCATGGAGGTGTGATGGGACATCGATGGAATCGCTCAGCTGACCTCCTCCTTTTGTAACTTCCTTCTCCTCCTCCTCCTCCACCTCCTCCTCATCATCATCATCATCATCATCATCATCATCATCATCATCATCATCATCATCATCATCATCATCATCATCATCATCATCGTCGTCGTCGTCGTCGTCGTCGTCGTCGTCGTCGTCGTCGCCCGTCGTCGTCGTCGTCGCCCTTCTCCTCCTCCTCCTCCTCCTCCTCCTCCGCAGGTCTGCACGCTGGAGAAGAGGTGGAAGGTGGACGTCTCCGACATCTCGTCGGTCAAGACGACTGGGAGGTGAAGGAGGAGGGGAGACGAACTAGAGGAGGTGACAGCAGCTGCAGCGGAGTTATCATCCATACCAGGCCTCCTTCCATGCAGGATATCAAGTGAGCCCACGCGCATCTCCTCTTACCTCTTCCCCTTCATTCTCCTCCTCCTCCTTCTCCTCCTCCTCCTCCTTCAAACTCCGCTCCTCCCCCCACTGTCTGCATATCTCCGTCCCTCTTATTTTTCTTCAGGTTCTTC
>NW_005434608.1:442951-454645 GCF_000315625.1 Guillardia theta CCMP2712
TCGTCACCTCGCGCCATCGCATGAGCGACAGCCTCTCGGATGCTCTCTGTGCGACTGAGAACGTCATGCAGCTCGATGTTCTTGAGTAGATTCTTCAGCAGCCCTGCTGCCCGGTACTTGGCTTTCGGGCTGCCATTGAGTACCACCTCCCCACCTCCCCACCTCTCCATCCTCTTCCTAACGGTCTCTTCTGCTTGCACGCTTCTCCTATCGCTCTGCCTTTCGCTCCCTTTTTCCTGTCTCCATGCTGTCACTACCTCCTCCTGTCGCCCTCCTCCTCCTCCTATCGCCCTCCTCCTCCTCCTCCTCCTATCGCTCTCCTCCTTCTGACGCCTTTGCGCTGCAGCTGCGGGGACCTGGAGCAAGCAGAGTACATCGTCTCCAGCATCACTGCCTGCTGCATGGCTGGGGCTGCGCAGTGAGAGGTCGACAGGCTATTATGTGAATACAACTCAAGTTAAGATGAGACAAAAAGTATAGTTCAGCCTTCAATCAATTGGGTGTACTCTCCATGATCGCAATGACATCCACAAGAGACTCTTCCCGTCGAAGCGCCTCCACCTGCCGACATGGTCAGCACAGTCCTCCCCCTCCTCTCTTGCCTCGTCGTCAATCCTCTCCTCTCACTTCCAAACTCACCGTTGCCGACAACTTGTTCTTGTTCTTCGTCAGAACACTCATCAGCTTGATGATCGCCCACCTCGCCTGCTCCGCCGTCACTTCCTCCACGGAGCATTCCAATCCTTCCTTCACCCCCATTTTCTCCTGCCCCCCTCGTTTCCTCCCTCCTCCTGCCCCCTCCCCCCCGACTCCCTCGTTCCCTCCCTCGCTCCCTCACCTGCCCCTGCATCTTCTCCGGCTGCATCACGTCGTAGCTCATGAGCATGCAGGTGTCGAGCTGCTGGAAGCAGAGAGCTCCGTTGATGCTTCCTCCGAACTTGATGTACTCCGCCACCGGCCCCGCAAGCAGCGTCAAGCTGGAGGCGAGCAGACGTCAGATGACGCGAAGGAGACGGAGACAGCGATCAGAGGTAACGGCGAAGAGAAGGAGAGCAAGATTGTTACGAACACGAAGAGCAGGATCAGGATCAGGATCAGGAGCAGGAGCAGGAGCAGGAGCAGGAGCAGGAGCAGAAGCAGGAGCAGGAGCAGGAGCAGGAGCAGGAGCAGGAGTCAACAAGAAGCATCAAGAGAGGAGCACAGCAGAGAAAGGAGGCAGAGGCTTCCCATCGCCCTCAGCACCTGAGATGATCGATCTCCTTGCTCGTGTACCCGTTCCTGATCGGCTCCGGGTTCAGCCCTCCGAACATCATGTCCCCCTACTCGCGGACAACGTGAGCCGACAACCTGCTGCCTCCTCTACTCACATCGCTCGGGATCTCACTCTCCAGGGACGCCCAGGGGGGCAGGCCGAGCGGACGGTTCCTGGGAACCACCTGAAGCCTCTCGTCATACCGACAGTCTCCCCCTGACAGCTCCTGCCCACCTCGGGGTCTCCTCTCCTTGACGAGAAGACCTGAGCTCTTCCTGTCGGCCTTGTCCGCAGAGGATATCCGATGTACTCCCTGCTCCTCTCGTCACGTCGCTCCTCCCCGCCCTCCCTCTCAGCACCTGCGGTACTCCTGCACTGGGAGGCCACACATGTACGCCACCATGAGATGAGCCGCCTTTAGACTTGCGTCATCCCCCTGCCCCCTCCCCTCCTCCCTTTCTCCTCCCCATCCTTCCCTTCCTTCCTTCCTTCCTTCCTCTTCCTCCTCCTCCTTCCTCCTCCTCACATCCTCCACTCTTCCCCCCTCCTTCCCTCCCCCGCCCCCCCCCCCGTCTTCCTCCCTGCCTGCTCCTTCCCCCCTCCTCCTCCAGTCTTACCTCGGATACCAGGGCCCTCTCCTTGTAGTCATCGTAGTTCAACTGCCAGAACCTGCTCCTCCGTCAACCCTGCAGCAGCGCTCACACCGCCTCCTCCACCTCTGCACCAGCCAGTCGTTGACTTGCTGCCCGAAGAAACCAGATGCGATGTTGAGGAGGAGGGCACCGTATCCCAGGTCCGCAAACGTCTGTGCGGAGGAGCTGGAAAGAGCTCCGACCTTCTCCAAGTACCCGGCGAAGATCAGGCCCAGCCCTCCGAACATAAGCAGAGCTCCTGAGAATGAGTTCTTGACCTTGGGTGCAACTCGTCAATACGAGGCAGGCAGCCAGACAGACAGACAGACAGACAGACAGACAGACAGACAGACAGACAGGGTGAGCGTGAGGAGGAGGAGGAGGAGGAGGAGGAGGAGGAGGAGGAGGAGGAGGAGGAGGAGGAGCTACCTGGAGGGCCTTGTAGGAGCTGACTCCAAAGGAGACGTCCACGCTCCCTTCCTTGGTCTTGCTGGCGCTCAACAGCTGAGGAAGGCTGTTGCCTCCTCGAAAGCCCATCGCTCCCAGCTCAGCATCCAGCCGGTTCCACACCTGCAGCTTTCCTGCCGTCTACCAGGTTGATAGCTCAGGACGGAAACAAGGAGGGGAGGCAGGAGGACCTTGAGGTCGTCGAGAGCGTCAGTGGTCCTTGAGATGTCAGTTCGTGATCCGGTGACGGGGACGAGGCGAACATCCTTCAGGGATTCGATCACAGCTTCGTAGGTGAGCGCGTAGTCATGCGCAGCTTCTGCGTGATGCTGAAAGTCTGAGGTTGCGATCCTTCGCTCTGCGTCGTCCGCTTCCAAGATCGCCTCTCGGGACTTTTCGGCGTACTTCTGCGCCAACGTGGTGGTTCCTCGCTCTCGCTCAGCCTTTTCTGCAGCAGCCGCAAGCCTTGCAGCTTCTCCTGCCTTGCTCTCTGCCTGGTTCTTCAGATCCTGGATCTGCTTCTCTTTCGAATACTTCCTTGCAAACTCTGCGAACTTGTCCAACTCCGACCCCTTCAAGGAAGCTGCCTTCTGCTGCGCTTTCTCTGCTTCCTCCGCTGCCTTCCTCGCCTTCTCCAGCAGCATCTCTGCTTCCTTCTGTTTGTTTAGCCTCGCCTGTACCCAATCCGATTCAGTCAAACTTGGAAGAGAGAGAAGCGAAAAACACCTCTTCCGAGTTGTTAGATACATCCATGCGCAACGAAGTTTTGCTGTTCCTGCATACCCGCGAAGAGCGTGCAGAGAGCGCACATCGACTTGATGTGGAAGATGACAGCAAATTGAGAGCATTCAAGTGGGTGGCCTCGAAGGCAAGCGCAAGAGAAAGCACCTGATACAAATCGGATCAAAGTGAGCAACAAGTGGGGTTGGGGATTGCTTACAAAGGAGGATAAGATTAATGTCCTTATCATCACCGGAGCCATAACTACCCAATGCTTCTGCAAAGACGTCATCAGCGACAAGAGCATGGAGCTTTCCTTCAGTCGTTTGCTACGCCTTGTCCTCCTACAACTCCATCCGGCGCTACCTCTCACAACCGGCTGACTTCCGTGTCCCTGCCCTCTGTCGTTCCTGTTCCTGTAACCACTTCACTCGAAGACATGACCCACTATCCCTACTCCTCCTTGCTCGCTCGCCTCCTCTCTCTCCGACCTCCATCGCACGTTCGAGCTTCCATTCCATGTCACCATTCCTTCGATTTCTTACGGCTAGTACCCTGACCCCACCCTCTACAACTAGGCCTATTACCCTACCTCTGATGATCGATATGGACAAATTACCCCGTACCAACTTCTGTAAAAAACATTTAGCTTATGGGTAGGGGTATGTACCCCACCGTACAATGATACTTTAGAACCCCTACCCCTCACTGAAAATATGGAAAGAATGGACATGCTGGGCCACTGGAGGAACCACAGGTGAAACAACAAACGAGACAACAAGGGAGGACAACAAGACAAGCGACAAGACGTCAAGAAACGAGGAGACGAGATAAGACGAGACGAGACCAGGCAAGCAACAAGACAAAACAACCAATAAGACAAGACAAGACAAAAACAAGCAGTGGAAGAAGAATCGGACGGTGAAAGAAAGATGAGAAAAGGAGAATCGCCCTACACCACCAAGAATACGTGAATTCATGGAATAATCGATTTCGCTATCGTTGGATTCAACTTCTTGATCTAATTTACAACCCGCTGGTGTCTACATATGTACAGGAAGGAAGCAAGAGCACTCGCATCCGTTGAAAGCCTCTAGTACGAGCCACTCGAGGATTCTGTTGTCCCGTCTGAATCGGAGCTTTCATCCTTTCTGCCTTTCTTGCTGACCTGCATCACGTGTAAGGAGAGCTCTGCATGCTTGTATCGGAGCACCTGGCGCACTGGTGCTGGTTTAGCGTTGGGGTCGCGCATGCCCCCACCCTCAGCCTCCAAGACTTTGATCAGAGCATAGAACTCAGGGTAGGCTGTCGAACCAGTAAGCCGCTTCCCCTGGCTCCTTCCTCCCTCACCTATCTGCCCATCGCCGTCCTTGTCGGCCTCGCGGATGAGCTCGTCGATCTGGGGCAGGTTTTGTCTCAGCAAGGGGCCCGCACATGAGCAACGGACCAGGTCGTCATCGAGGTTCTCTCCGATCGCCTTGTACACTTTCGCAAGGTCTGCTGCCCCGAGGTATCCGTTGCCGTCTCTGCCGCACGCCGACGTCACCATCGGAGCTCATAACGATGGGCCGGCACCTGTCGAACTGCTGGAAGATGTTTCGAATATCGCTGTCTAGCAAGAACTTGCTGTCCCGAGAGCATGTCAGGGGAAGCCTCAGGGACTAGTTTCGACCTTGTCTGCTTCTCCAAGAGGCGTTTCTCCATGAGCGTCATCGCTCCAACGTCTGAGGACATGCTCCTCTGACTGAGCTTCCGACTTGAACCTGAAGACTTCGGCATCCTTGGCAAAGTAGATCAGACATTCAGAGATCAGCTGACATTCAGATTTGACATCTTGAAAATGATCAGCCCTGCACTAACATCTGCTTGCAGAGGCATATTGCGATATAGTTCGAGGTAGCCAGGTGGAAAAGGGCTACAGAAAGTGACAGCAATATTTGCTAGGTATCTCTACAAATCTGCTCCCTCATCCTGTAAATACACTTTCGTAACTGCAAGCCAATTCGGTGTCTGCCAAACTCGAGTCTTAAGCGATTCCGTTGGGAGTCAGAGGAGCAAGGAACCTTCAGCCTCCATCGCTCTCTCTCTCTCCCTCTAGTCTATCCTGCCATCGCTCTCTCTCTCCCTCTAGTCTATCCTGCCATCGCTCTCTCTCCCTCCCTCTAGTCTATCCTGCCATCGCTCTCTCTCCCTCCCTCCCTCTAGGCTATCCTGCCATCGCTCTCTCTCTCTCGCTCTCCCTCTAGTCTATCCTGCCATCGCTCTCCCTCCCTCCCTCCGTCTTAGTCTATCCTGCCATCGCTCTCTCTCTCGTCCCTCTAGTCTATCCTGCCATCGCTCTCTCTCTCTCCCTCTAGTCTATCCTGCCATCGCTCTCTCTCTCCCTCTAGTCTATCCTGCCATCGCTCTCTCTCCCTCCCTCTAGTCTATCCTGCCATCGCTCTCTCTCTCTCTCCCTCTAGTCTATCCTGCCATCGCTCTCTCTCCCTCCCTCCCTCTAGGCTATCCTGCCATCGCTCTCTCTCTCTCCCTCTAGTCTATCCTGCCATCGCTCGCTCTCTTTCCTGCCACTCTCCCTCCCCTTGTGGTTAGAGCCCACCCTGATCATTCTTGAGTGAAAAGATTTTATCCTTCGGGGGGTAGGGTTATCAACCCACCCACCGTTTCAACATGAGAACTCTTAGGAGCATGAGGTAGGGGGAGGAAATTTGAGCGAAAAGTCCGCCAGAACTGAGGGGGTGGGGTCCATACTAAAAATAGTTTTTGTGTACAAATAGTTTTTGTTTCTGCCGGACCTATCAACCGCCTCCTCCAATGACCCACTACCCCACCCCCATCCGGTCCCTACGATCACCCCCTCACTTCCACGACTTTACCACCCCTGGAGTTATTGACCCCGGATTCCCTCAGTAGAAGTACCGGTGCTATTTCTCGGCGAAAGCGAAGCTCTCAACATAGGAAGGGGCGCCAAATAATGATCTCATGGCGAGACGCAGGGGTGGGGTAGTGGAAACAGGGTGGGGTAGTCAAAGGCAGGGAGGTAAACTTTTTGGGGAACGGAGATTGACGAAAGATCAGAGGCTGAAGTGGGGGGTGGGGTAGTCTTGGAATGGAGGGGTGGGGTATAATGAATTATTAATTGATTCGAGCCCTGGGGTGGACTGGAAGAAGGGGTCAGATCTGAACCAAACATTCGAAAGCGAGGTGGGTGGGGTGGTCCATGGGGTGCTTCTGTGGGAGGGTAAGGGATGGGATTTCACGGGGTAGGGTAGATCACAGCATGGGTATCGTTGCTACAGGGGTAGTCCAATCGGGTGTTGTACAGAACCAGGGTAGGTACATGGGCGGTAAATGTGCGGGGTAGGGTGTTGGGTCGGTTGAAGGGGGTGGGGTCGGTTAGCAGTTGGCAATGCACAGGGGGTTGGTTCGGGAGTTGAGCGACCGGATGCCTGGGCTGATGCGCGGAAACTGGTTGCGATGGAGCCCGGGGGAGACGAGGAAGATGCTTCAGCGATGTGCTCCTCTCCCTCTCTGATCTCAGCTCGCGCTGCAGTTTCAGCCCAATAGACAGCAAAGTCACGTAGCGAACGCTGGTCACAGGAGCGCGCTGTTGCGGGCGAGGTCGCAGAGGGCACCATGGGGTGTGGAGTATCACGACCTGTCCTATCTGAGGATGATGTAAAGCTTGTCAGTCCATGTGCACTTGTGAAACTAAAACATTCTCGTATCAGGAGGGCTGGAGAACCGAACAATCTTTCAGCAGAAAGAATGGAGAAGACAGCGCCTCCAGCAGTGATCTCGATGTGAGGACAAGTTCTTTGCGAAGACAACTCATGACTACTTGCACAGCTCAAGCGCAGAAGAAGCACGCCCGTCAAAAAGATGATCACTCAAAATTTGAAGAAGAGAATGAGCATATTCAGTAGGAAGGACGACGACGATGAAGATGAGTGGTACCAAAGGTCAATGGCGTCTGTCGCGATGGCACAATCTGATCCTGTTCATGCAGAGCGATGGAAAATCGCAGTCGTGCAAATGACTCGATTTTTGTTCCACTCCTGAAAGAAAATGCTAGGTCTCTTGTTAACTTCACACTGGTTGCTGGAAACCATCCAGCACTCTTGAAGCTTCCAAGGGCCCTCGAGAACGTCGTCAAACCAAGGCTTGAGATAAGACAGGTGAATGTTTGCTTGTCTGCCCACCGCTCGATGATATTTGCGAAGTTCAAGTCGCACACGATGGACAACATCAAAGTTCGGCGAATGTGTGATGAACTGTTGTCACTGGAAGATCCCAACTACAAGATGTCAGACTCAAACATAAACAAAAAATTTGATGACACAACATGGTTGAAGACTCTTTCAATAAGTATTCGCTGTACTAGACTCGTGAAAGTCACTGAATCTGTCAACAGCGCGAGGAAATCATGTACATGGAATTCGACTGTCGTGTAACCCAGAAATTTCAATTGGAGGATATTTCATTATCTCTCAAATGTTGAGCTACATTCAAAGCCTGTTATTTCTTGATGTATCACAGAACAATCTGACAGCAGCTGAAGCAAGGTGATGGATGTGACCTTCTTGTCGGCTGACCGCTGACAATCACTGCAGAGTCTTGTCGCTTGGGTTGCGACTCAACTGTTCCGTTCAAGAGCTACGAATGAAAGACAACAGGATTGGAGCCTCGGGTGCAACGAGTCTATCAGAGACTCTGAGAGTCAACAAGACTTTGCTCGTTGTAAGTTTCAATCGTCTGATTTGAATGTAAGGATGGCCTTGACTCGATTTTACAATGCAGCTTGATCTTCGGGGAAACAACATAAGAGGGCCAGGAATATGCATGTTAGCGGATTCAATGCAAGACAATATGACGCTCACGGATATGGATCTGCGATGGAACTACACCGGAGAATCGTCAGATTATGTAGAAGCGGCTATCATCGATTTGAACAAATTCTGCGAACGAAATCTGAAATCGGTCGAAGTAATTTTTGAGAGAGTGTGTGACATTGACTGTCATGCGTTTCATAGGCTATTGAAGTTGATCTTCTCGATGAGACAACTTCGAAACAACCAGGTAAGAGGAGATGTTTTCGGAGCTGCTCAGTATTGATCTTCACGACAGAAACACAAAATTCGATCAATGCCAGTGAGAATGGAGAAGAGAATGGTAATCATTCCAACTCGGCGAATGGGGAAAACGGCACGGACGATGTCAAGGAGACAGGAACAAAGATCATCGGCGAGAGGAGGATGATGCGGGAAATAGACGCGACATTTCGAACGGCTTCTGTATCATCCCTGGGGCTGCCCAAGATGGAGGATGGACCAGCCGCGCGGATTGTCGTGGAAGTTTTCAGAGCCAAGAACCTCCCGCCAGTCATGTGGAGCACGGGGAAAGATGATGAGATACCTGGGATGCCGCACGCGTATTGCATGTGCTCGCTGAACAAAGAGCAGCACCCTTCAGAGATCAGCAGGAAGGACTACAACCCCTGCTGGAATTTCAGCTGCTCCTTCAACGTCTACAACATGTGGAACGTGCTGGTGGTGAAAGTCGCGCATACCCCATCATCTGTGAAGCGACATCGCGACGACTATGTCATCGGCACTGTCAACATTCCCATCGGCTGGGTTGTGAATTGGCGAGGAGTTACCAGAGGGCTGGATGGCCTCTATCGCGCCTTCTATCGTTCTGTCGGCGCAAGCACAGGCACAGTCTACCAGAGTTGTTCATGTCTTGATAGCAATGGGGTGGAAACATCTTTCTTTCAGACCCCAGAGGCTGCGGCTCACGCCTATGACGAAGTTGCATTTAAGAAAGACGGCGAGCGAGCACAGCAAAACTTTTCTAGTGACAGCAGCGTGATTGGGCTGCATGTAAAAGAAGAATCATTCCATCTGGTTGGCGATGATGGAGTTGAAGTCGTTGGAGTTCAGGCGGGAGTTATCAGCACTATTAGAGTCAGGCTGAAAATGTTCTTCACTGGTGTCAACTACATGGAAATCGTTCTTGACAGGTCAAAGCTTGTCTGCCCTTTGCTTTCACAGCCTTGCTGACATTTGTCCGCAGAGCTTTTAAGCTGCCTAAGATGGACACAGGACTAGGTTCCTGCGACGCCTACTGCGTGATCATGTTCGGCGACTACAAGTTTCGAAGCAAGGTAGTGAAGAACTCTCTGGACCCAGTGTTCCGACAAAGCTTCCGGGTCGAGATACCTGCCAACTTCGACAGCGGGGAATGTCGCGTGCAGGTGTGGGACTGGGATCGGTTTGACGAAGACGACCACATGGGGAATGCGATTGTACAAATAAGCAGAGGGAAGCTCGGAACGACTGAGCTAGACGGAGAGCATGACATCTACTTCCCTGACACGATGGAGACAGTGAGAAACAGCAAAGGGGAGAACTCAAAGATCCGTTTGAAATTCTTGTACTATCCAGCTGGAAGCAGCGAGGACAAAGACAGCGACTCTCTCTGTAGCAGCAGCACAGGATCATTGGCGAACAAGCTTGATCCTGTGTAATGAGTAATCAGTTTTGTTCCGACATGTCTTTTATTTTTTGAATGAAACTTTACTAAATTACACGGCATCTCACCCTCAACCATCGAGTACGGTGATCTTGGGCAGTGAGCTTGCGAGCTTCTGCGACAGCAGTGCGTGACCGCCCCGGACAAGTCGAACCGTCTCAAGGTCCGTCTCCTCCCTCAGGGCCTCCTCGTACCAGGACTGGATGGCGAGCGAGCGGTCTGCAAACAGATGCGTGAAGAGCTCGTCGGGTATCGTCATGAGCATGCGCGCGAGAGCGAAGAAGACGCAGCGGCGGATGTAGGCCTGCAGGTTTCTCAGCTCCCAGGAGGGTCAAGGAGCTCTCAGATCCTACCTCGCGATGCTGCCGCAAGCTGGGGTGACTGGTCAGGTCCAGGAGACCCGACGCGAGCATCGGGGTAGCGGGTGAGTTGCCGCAGCACTCGATGAAGACGCCGAGGCTGGAGATCATCCGCCCGAGGATGTACATGTCGACGTGGAGGAGACGCTGAGAGGTCTGCTCGTTCCAACCCGACAGCATGCCGAAGAAGAAAGCCTTGGCGTGCTTGCCGAACTGATTCTCCTGCGGCCTCGGGCGTTTGATCTTTGACTTGTTGCTCCACCGACGAGTCTTGCCGAGGCTCGGCAGCGTGTCGCCCTCCTCCTCCATCTGCGGGGGCTCGGGCATCTTGTGCAAGGACGAGAGTTGAAACGCTGCGTCCACCAGCACGTCGATGGCGTCAACGCGAGTGGCGACAGAATCGTTGGAGCTCCACACACACTGAGAGACCCTAGTCAGGAGCCGACCAGCTCCTCGTCCTCCCTCTCCTCCTTCTCCTTCTCCTCCTTCTCCCTCTCCTCCTCCTCCTCCTCCTCCTCCTGCCCACCTTGATGAAAACTTGAGCCACGTGGGCTGGGTCAGCAACTGAGAGCGCGAGGAGTCCGCGGCGTTTCCTCCCTGCAAAGTCATGCATCACGAAGCTGTCCTGCAGCCTGAGCAGAGCTCCTGTCGAATCACATGTCAGTGCAGCTGAGGGAGGGAGCTGGAATGATGAAGGGGAACAGCTGGGAGGAGGGGAACATTACTTGCGATCTCTGCGTAGTCTTCTCCTTCCAACATGTGCGAGGACTCAACAAGCTCTGGCAGAGCGAACATGGCAGCTTCAATCTGCAGGGTCAATGTCAGAAAGGCTCCTTCTCCCCCCCCCCTTTCCTCCTGCTCCTGCTCTTGCTCCTGCTCCTGCTCCTGCTCCTTGCCCATCTTCCTCCCCTATCCTACTTCTTACAAACCTCGTCTGGGTTCTGACTGGTCAGCCCTCGCAAGCACTGCCGCAGGTTCGTAGGCAGGGAGACTCTTCCTTCCCCATACCGCAAGGGCACCAGGTCTGACTCGACGTCTCTCTCCTCCACTGCTGCCTGCCGGGCGAAGCAGTTCTCAAGCTCGCTCTCCTCCACCTGGTAGGGAACGAGACCATCGTCGCTGTCGCTGTCGCCGTCGTCGATGAGGTGACTTGCACGTGCTGCTGGTCCTCCAGCCTCCTCCTCGTCCGTGCACGAGTCACTGCCTCCCTCCTCCTCGCTCTCGCTCTCGCTAGCGCTCGACAAGATGATCCGATCCGGGTCCTGACATGCCTGCCACTTCCTGCGGCCACTTGTCTGCTGCCGTCTCCTCTTCGGTCTCGTCTTCTTCTTCTTCTCCTTGTCCTCCTCCACTGTAACCTCCCCGTCATTCGGCTGCCCCTGAGAAATACTCCCATTCCTCCCCTTTCTTTCGTCCTGGTGTGGCTCGGAAGCATCCTGAGCATGCGGCAGGGACGATGCCTCGTCCTCCTCGAACTTGATGGGGTTGTCTGGGTTCCAGATGATGGAGAACTGCTCGGCGAGTTGCATTCCGTGCCGGCGCATCCAGTCCACGTGCCCTGCAAGCCGCAGCTGATGACCGATGTCAGCCAACATGAGCGACCACAAGGTTGTCAGCTGGGAAGAGAAGGAGGGGGACTTATATCCGATGTGATGGCAGAGGAAGCAGAGGCATCGGCTGAAGGATCAGAAGCAGGAGAACCGAGAGGAGAAACGCAAGGCGGAGGGAGGATCAAGAGGGAAACAGGGGG
>NW_005434608.1:454745-456913 GCF_000315625.1 Guillardia theta CCMP2712
AGGGGAAGGGACAGGGGCAGCGGCAGGGGCAGGGGAAGGGGAAGGGGCAGGGGCAGGGGCAGGGGCAGGGGCAGGGGCAGGGGCAGGGGCAGGGGCAGGGGAAGGGGCAGGGGCGGAAGTTTCTAAGATGCTGGACCTGGATAGCTTCCAAGACAAACGTGACAACCTGAGCCTCCTCGATGGCTGCTCGGCCTCCCATCGCATGCTGGAGTTGGAGGGTCAGGACAAGAAGCGGCAAGAAGGAGGTCATCACCAAACATCGGACGAGCAACCAGAAGACCCGAGACTGGTGCTCCTCGTCCCTCGTCTTAGTGTAGCTCTCGCTGGCAAACAGCTCTGACAGAGATCTCGTGACCGCATACAAGTTGCTTCGCTTCCCTTCGTACCGACTCATCTGTGAATGTGATGTGATCAGTACAAACCCCAGCACTCCCCTCCCCCTTCCCCTCCCTCTACTCCTCTTTCTCTGCCTGTCTGCCTGTTGGTCTCCTTCCTGCCCTCCACTTTCTCTCTCTCTCCTCCCACCCACTCGCTCCTGACTCTCACTCTCTCGCTTACCTCAAGATAGTCTGTGCTCAAGACCATGAGCAAGATTCGTTCTTTACAACCTCTCTGCAGCGAGACTCGATTGATCATGAGCTCTCGGAACAGCAGGTCTCGCACTCGCTCGTCCTCGAAGCACATCGGAGCCACCAGGTCAACAACGAGTGAGTTCACCCTGCCCTCTCCGAGCGTCGGCCTTTCTCCGACCAGGTCGCTGGGAGCGGAAGAGATGAGGTGGTGCAGGAAGGTGTCGAGGTGACGAGATTTGAGGTTGCCCAGGATGTTTCGAGCGATGATGATCGACCTCCGCTTGTTGTACTTGCTCAACGTCTCCTCTACCATCCGCTTCTTTGCCGTCACTTCATCAACAATAGAGGATGAAACCTTGCTCCCTTCCTCCGGCCCCTTGTCCTCCTCCGCCACCACCAGGTGCCTCAACAGCCAAGTCGCCGATAGCTGAGACTGTCCGGTGATCGCCATCTTCCCGAAGAGAGAACCGGCGAAAGCAAGGCAAGGCTTCAAGGCTACGAGCGAGTCCTCGTCCTCTTCGCCGACTTGAATTGGGGTTTCTTCGAGGAAACGGAGACAGGCTGTTAGGAGGAAAGGAAAGTATTCCTTGGGGTGGAAGAACTTGGGGACCTTTCCGTCGAGTTTATTGCCGATGCGATCCGGCAGAGACACTAGCACCTGAGCATCGTCAAGGCGTGAGGCACAGACGTCACAGGGTCACCTGCTCAGCATCCTCCTCGTTCTCCCCGGCAGCACTCTGGTCCATCAAGTCTCGCATGAAGTTTGTGATCCCCCCCGAGGAGAACCATGTTTGAATGAGGTTGCAGTGGTAGCTTCCTCGTATTTGTCAGATCTCCTCAGCTCGTTCTTGTCTCAACTCACTTGATAGTAAACGAGTTCCCACTCTGCTTCAGCGCGTTGTTGAGGCCCAGAAGGGAGGGACCGGCACCCTCGATGAACCTGCAGCAGCGGGTGACCAGACAAGCTCGTTACTGCACCAAGGATATCATCACTTGCTGATGAAGAATACATCGTAACACTTGCTCCGCTCCTCCTCGCTCAGCAGTGAGAGGTAGTTCTCTCCGATCTACAAGGCGATCATCCCCCAGAGGGTTGGGACAAGGCAAACCTTGCTAGAGAGCTTGACGATGAAGGGGATGTAGCGTCTGAGACAGAAGAACTCTCTCCTGCGTTCCTCGTCCTCTGCTCGATCCATCAGGCAAGGAAGCAAGATGACAACTCTCACTGTCTGACACCAGCCCAGCCAACTTGCTGAGACTCTCCAGCTCCTGTACCAGGGTCGAGAGGGAGGAGGAGGCGGAGGAAGCCGGTACTAACAAGGAGGGAGAAGGAGATGATGACGACGAAAAGGAGGAGGAGACAGAAGCATGGCGAACGATGCGGTCGATTGCCGACGCATGTATCGCTGCCGCCATTGCGACTGCTGAGAAAAGGCAGCAAAAAATCCCTAAGGCACCAATTAGACTGAGACTAGGGCAGAAATTTTGCTCGCTCAGCAAGGTAGGCCTTTTGGTGGTCATAGACAAGGGGGGTGGGTGGGACGGTACAATTAGTTAGTAGGGGTGGAGGGAAATTAGTATGAAAAGGAGGGGTCT
>NW_005434608.1:457013-459482 GCF_000315625.1 Guillardia theta CCMP2712
TGGATTTCGGCGATGGAAATCTCCTAGGCGGAGAGTGGAGAGAAGATGAGAGGAGAGGAGAGGAGTGGAGTGGAGTGGAGAGGAGAGGAGAGGAGGAGATGTGCGGTGAGGTGAGGTGAGGAGGCGAGTAGAGAACGGAGGGGAAACGAAGAAGGGGAAGGAGGAGGACACAGGGAAAACCTAAACCAGAGAAAATAGGGAACACGGAAAATATGGATAAGAGAAAGGCAAGCAAAAAATCAAGAAGGGAAAGGAAGATTGTGAGGGGGCAATGGACCGCAAGTCAGTCATAGGAGTTGAGGTGTATAACAGTGATTAGATCATGCCATAGCTGGTTACGGTTTGACGCATGGACCCTCACTGATGTTCCCTCGCAGATGTCATCCATCAAGGAGATTGAAGAGGACATCCAGGAGCTCAAGACTCTGTTGAGGTCCTCCAAGCGTCCAAGAATCTCCAACATGTTGCAAACGCACCTGAAGAGCATGGAGGAGCTCGCGTCGGCCTGGAATCAACAGGCTGCCAGTATGAAGACCGCGCACGAGCAAGAAATCAAACATCTCAAGGATCAGCAGCAAGCTCAGGCCAAGTCGCAGCCTCTCACCCCAGCTGTCAGCCAGCAGACCAACGGCTTGTCGACAACGACAGACTCCAACAGCGCTGAGCATCCGGCGGCTCCTGCAAAGGCCTCGGGCCCTCCACCCCAGAAGCTCCCTAACGCTCCCACGTCGAGTGGCGTGACGACGGCGTACAAGGACTTTGAGAGCCTCATGTTCCTGACTGACGAGTACAACTCACCCACCGTAACTGTCTACCTGGAGCTGAAGAACGTGGGGGAATTCAAGGACAAGGTCCAGTGCGAGTTCTTCGTGGATCGGGTGGACGTGAAGGTGTTAGATATCAACGGTGTGAACTACAGGCGGCACATCACCAACTTGTACAAGGACATCGTGCCTGACGAGAGCTCGTTCAAGGTGAAGAAGAACAGGATCGAGCTGACGCTGAAGAAGGTGAAGGGAGAGTACTCCTACGAGACGTGGAACGAGCTGTGCAGCAAGAAGCGACGCGACCGGGAGAAGCAGCGAGATCCGATGAACAGCATCATGGAGCTGATGCAGGACATGTACGAGGAGGGCGATGACAACACGAGGAAGATGATCGGTGAGGCGATGATGAAATCAAGACAGGGGAAGAACAACGGGATGGACATGTAGAGATCTTCTCCCACAAGCAAACATCCGCCACATGCTGTCAATGAAGGAATCAAAGATAACCTTCGCTCTGACATCCCTCAGATCTGCGTGTTGCCTGTGCGATCTTTGTAGTGTTGCGAGACGCATGCGAGGGCATGGAGCAGGTCCATGTTCCGCAGGTGATGCTTCTGCAGCTGCTTGATCGCATCCTCCTGGTCTTCATGTCAAGAGCTCCCAAACGAGAAGCGTCAGGTCACCTGTGCCACTAGCGAGCTCCTCTTCAGGGTCTCATTCTCCTGCACGACCACCTGCATGTCCATCCTCTCAGCTCGGAGCTGCCGCTCAAGCGTGCCTGACAGCTCCTCCTGCTCCTCAAGCTTTCGCTTCAGCATTTCCATGTCCTTTGTAGTTCTTGCCAGCATGTCGTCTCTGCTGCGGACCGCATCTGCCGCAGTCTTGCTGGCTCTACGGAGGTTCTCTTGAAGCTCTGAGTTCGCTTGCCGCAGAGATTCAACCTCCTCCCTTGTCGTGCTCGTCGCTTGCTGGTACCACTGCCCGCCCATCCCTTGCTCCTGCTCCAACATCTGCATGTCCTTCCCGCTGCTCTCATAGTCCACCGGGTTGCTGTAGGACGAGAGCTCTTGGAGCACGCTCCTCAGGGGATGAGCGTCCTCTGCAAGCGCAGGGCCGAACCAGTCGCGAGCAGAATCCTTGGAGAGCATCCCGCCGTCCCACGAGGACCTGTCTGTCTCCGGGGGCACCATGGAGCGAGCGCTTGCTATCCCATTGCCCTCCAGCCGGTGGCTCCAGTCCACCTGCGAGTGGGAGGAGGTCGTCCTGCCGTTCTCGAGCTTGTGGCCATCGTGGAAGCCGACTGAACGAGTCTTGCGGTACTGCTCGCAATCGCGGCAGCTGACGTCAGCCTGGGGCTCGAGGTAGCCGGGAGGGATGTGGCCGATCGTTTTATGTGCTGTCGTGAGGTGCCTGCTGCCGAGTCGCAGCTGGTCTGGGTTGTCGTTCTTGACGATGAAGTGAGCCGTCAGCTTGTTGATGGTCTCGGCGTGTGCGTCGCGTTCTTGCAAGCACATGAGGTACTTCCTCTGATGCTCCTCGTGGCGAGACTGCAGCTGCTCGCTCCTGCTCTTGAGCTCCGAGTTCTCCTTTTTGAGTCGGAGGAGACCTTTCTGCAGGTCTCCATCATACAGCTGCACTGCCGTCTAAACCAAACCTTGAACACACCCTCTCTTCCTTCTCCCTTTCTTTTCTTCGTTTTTTT
>NW_005434607.1:0-1541 GCF_000315625.1 Guillardia theta CCMP2712
AGAAAAAAAAAGAAAAAAGAGGGGAAAGGGGGGGGGCGGGGGTGGGTGATATCAGTGGTACGCTTGTCACGGACAAAGACTCATACGCACACGTGTGAGGCACGTATAGGGAAATAGGTTCATGTCGTAGACGACAGATGTAGTCTGTCGTGCCCGTTGTGTTCTAGTAACCGCAGCAGTGATTGCTGTGGTGCTCTCTCTTCTTCCCAAGGTTGTGTGTTCATCATGAGGAGAAGGACACGGCAGGGCAGGCAGGACAGGGTGAGGGAAGAGACGGAGGGGAGGAAGAGGATGCAAAGGTCAGAGGCGAATACAGCAGCGCAGGGTCAGGAAAAGAGACAAGCAAAAAAGGATGTAACACAGGTGTGTGAGAAAGGATAGGAGAAAACAGTTCCAGGCAATGCAGTGGATATACTATCTTGCTCATCAGTTGGAACGTCTAATGTTGACCCTTCAGCTCACCCAGCCTGACTGAGAAAGCTTCAGCCCCCTGCTCGACGCTCGTCTCACCGCCAGCTCTTGCCCCTAGCAGCACGAACACGCTCTTCCCCTTCCCCGCCATCCCCGCCTCCCCTCCAGCTGCACCACGACCCTCCCCATCACTCGGCATCGCGTCGCTCGAGCACGGACCTGAGCCGTCGGCGCGCCTCAGAAGCACGGGTGTCGGGGATGTTGGGAGGCAGGGCGGCGCCTCGGAGCCGTCGGATGCGTCGGATGTTGTACGAGTTGTCGCTAGCAAGGCTGCTCAGAGCCTCCATCGCGCTATCCTCCAACCACCCGCTGCCCTCATGCCTTTGCATCGCCCTCGCTACGGCCTCGATCGCTCCCGCCTCCCGCGCCCGCGCCTGGCTGTCTGCCATGCCCGCCGTCATGCTGCGCAAGGCCGTGCATCCGTCACACTGTAGCCATCGTTCGTCCACATGTGTGGACATGGCGCTGACAACGGCCTCGATCGCTCCCGCCTCCCGAGCCCGCGCCTGGCTGTCAGCCATGCCCGCCGTCATGCTCTCAAGCGCTTGGCATGCTGACCAATGCAAGCACATCTCGTCTGCGTGCGTGGACATGGCGCTGACGACGGCCTCGATCGCTCCCGCCTCCCGCGCCCGCGCCTGGCTGTCAGCCATGCCCTCTGTCATGCTGCACAAGGCCTTGCATCCATCATTTTGTAGCCATTGCTTGTCTGCGTGCGTGGACATGGCGTTGACGACGGCCTCGATTGCTCCCGCCTGCATGGCCGGGAGCTTGTTCTGCTCGTGGCTCTCGGCTATCGCTGTCAGCACCTCGCATAGTCCTTGCTGTATCTTCGCGTTGCTCTGGTGCCTGGTCATGGCGCTGACGACAGCCTCGATCGCTTTTGCATCTCTCGCTGTGCCCTGGTATCGGAAGTACTGCATTGTGTACTTCAGAGCCCAGCACGCAGCCTGCTGTACTTGCCAGTCGTCCGCATACCTATCGAGGCATCTCATGACGGCCTCGATCGCTCCCGCCTCCCGTGCTCGCGCCTGGTTGTCTTCGATGCGACCGGACGGTATGTCTCAGGG
>NW_005434607.1:1641-6416 GCF_000315625.1 Guillardia theta CCMP2712
TCGTGGCTCTCGGCTATCGCTGTCAGCACCTCGCATAGTCCTTGCTGTATCTTCGCGTTGCTCTGGTGCCTGGTCATGGCGCTGACGACAGCCTCGATCGCTTGCGCATCTCTCGCTGTGCCCTGGTATCGGAAGTACTGCATTGTGTACTTCAGAGCCCAGCACGCAGCCTGCTGTACTTGCCAGTCGTCCGCATACCTATCGAGGCATCTCATGACGGCCTCGATCGCTCCCGCCTCCCGTGCTCGCGCCTGGTTGTCTTCGATGCGACCGACGGTATGTCTCAGGGCCCAGCACGCAGCCTGCTGTACCCCCGCGTCGACTGCGTGTGTGGACATGGCGCTGACGACGGCCTCGATCGCTCCCGCCTCTCGCGCCTGCGCCTGGCTCTCGTCCCTGAAGCTGACAGTGAAGCGCAAGGCCGAGCACGCAGCCTGCTGTACCCCTGCGTCGAATGCGTGCGTGGTCATGGCGCTGACGACGGCCTCGATCGCTCCCGCCTCTCGCGCCTTGACCTTGTCAGCCTCCCCGTTCCGAGCCATGCTGACCAAGGCTTCGCACGCAGCCTGCTGTACCTCCGCGAGAGCCTCGTACGTCCTCATCTCCTGCATCACTGCCTCTATGCTGTCGTCAGCTCCCGTCCTCAGCAGCCTCCATGCCTCCCTTGCCGGCTGCTCCATCCCGACCGGCAGCGCCTGAGCTCCCGTCCTCAGCGAGCTGAGAGCGTCGCTGCCCGTGGACTCCAAGGCGATGCAAGCTGACTCTTGCAGCTCCACGAGCTCTGCGTACTTGCGCTTCCTGACTCTCCTCGCCACCGCCTCGATCCCTCCCCCCGCTGCCTCTCCGATCCTTCTCCATGCAGCTTCTGCCATGCTGCGTATGCCTCGGCATAGCGACTGGTTGCCGGCCCCTGCCCGCTGCTGTCCAGGCGTCCTGTCTGACCATGTCCATGCAGCAGCCCCCTCATCCCCCTCCGCTCCGGCTCTTCCTACAGCTACCGCAAGCTCGGCGAACCTCGGGCGGTCCTCCTCCCTCGTCGCCCAGCAGCTCTCCAGCAGGGCCCACAACCCGTCCGGGCATCCTCCGAGGAGGTGCTCTCGAGGCAGCCTCCCACCCCCGCACACGTACCCGATCACAGTCGGGTCCGTCATGGGGTAGTAGGGGGTCATGCCCGAGGTCAGGATCTCCCAGCACGTGACCCCGTAGGCCCACACGTCGCTCTTCTCCGAGCACCGGCCTCTCTGCATCGACTCTGGGGGCATGTAGCGCACCGGCAGCGCTCGCCCCGCTACCCTCCCGTCACTCCCGTCCACCAGCTCCCCTGCCCGCCCGTACCCCGCCACCTTCACCGACGTCCTCCCCACGTCCTCCTTGTCGAAGCCCATGACCAGCACGTGCCGAGCCGCGAGGTCCCGGTGCACGACCCGCTGCTCAGCCAGGTGCTCCATGCCCTGCGCGATCTGCTCCATCATCGCCATCTGGTGCCCTCGTGTCACCTGCCCCGCCAGCCTCCCCAGCAGAGCCTCCCTCAGCGACCCCAGCTCGGCGAGCTCGGTCAGCAGCAGGGGACAGCCGTCGGCGTCGTGGCTCTGCCCCATGTAGCGTACAAGCCGAGGATGCGGCCCGAGTCTGAGCATGACCGCGGCTTGTCTGCCGCCGTCGTCTTGCCTGAGCTTGAGCACGGCTACCTTGATCTTGCCGGGCCCTGCTCTCCTTCCTTGCTGGCGGAGGTGACCTATGTAGAGGGTCTGGGAGGAGCCTGCTGAGATAGGCTGCCGCTCCATCTCCACGTCGTGCCTGGGGACGAGCAGCGCGTGTCGCTCCTGCCACTCCTGGATGGCGCTGCGGAGAGCGAGGTTGGGGACAAGGTGGTCGGAGGGGAGGAGGGCGCCTGTGAGGGGGCTGGAGAGACGATGGCGGAGCCAGGTCTCGATGGAGGATCTCTGGTAGGTGTGGCCATCGCAGCAGGTGACAGGGTCGGTCATGAGCGCCATGCTGATGGGGCAGATGAAGGACGGGAGCGCTCCCTGGTCCGCTGCCATGGCGGGCCGAGGAGCGAGGGGAGAGGAAGGGAGGGGATAAAGGGGGTACGTGCATCGAGGGAGAGAGGGGGTGCGAGGCCGGTCTAGGGAGGGGTAGGGGGTGGTACGAGGAGGGGAGAAGAGGGAGGTGGGGTGGTCCAAAAAAGAAAAGCTAATCCTACCAGCGGCTACGGGGGGAGTGTAAAACTAAAAAAAAGAAGAATAAGTCTTGTTGCTGCCTTTTGTGTACGATGGTATCTTGCGGGTATGTCTTGTTGCTGCCTTTTGTGCATTTGGTGCTGATGGTCTGAGGCGGGTGGCTTTCTACTAGGGAGAGGACCAAGGGGATCAAGGGGGGAACCAACGACATTGGCGACAAGAAGAAAGACTGGACATACAGAGCTGCAGGATCTAAGGATAGATTGCAATCATTTCAAGATATCTGATCAAGAAATGACAACGTGGATGTCTTATGCGCAAAAAACGAAACTGAATCCTTTGATTGTGAAGTTCAACAAGATCAATCTTGAGAACTCTTGCTTGAGTGATGTCAAGGACATCATCTTTGATAGGTACATGGAGTTGTGCAAGACAGAGATCAAGGAATTCAACCTTGACAACTTTATGTGCCAGATTTGCTGCTCTTGGACACCTTGTAAAGAGCGGAATATATCGGATGTGTGCAAGACCTGCAGAGATAATTATTTTGTATGGAGATGCTCTATGTGTGATGATGATGTGTTTGAGCACCTCGACGCAATAGTAACCGCAGAATATCTGTGCGATGGATGCTATATGGAGGTGCCATACTGCAAGAGATGTTACGAAGAGGAGCTCGAGTTCTCATGCTGGAAATGTGGAGACATATACAAGCTGTGTAATGGATATGATGAGGACTGTTGCTCATATGGTTGCACGTCTGGAGACGAATGGTGGTAGACAACAAGGATCCAGGGGGTTACATTTTACAAACTGTGCACCTTCAATCCAAGCATATTTTTTCATCAATGTTTGGATGTTCATTCTTACAAATCTCCAATACACTCTTCACAATCTAGCCTTCTTCTCTTGTGGCTACATTGTTCATCTTCACAATCTAGCCTTCTCCGTTATCTACTCTCCTCTCCGCCAGCCTTTTCCTCTGACCTGATCTTCTCTTCTCTTTGATCTGCTCTCCTTTCACCTGCTTCCCCTCTCCTCTCCTCTCGTGCAAGATCTTCTTCTCTCCGGTCAGATCTGCTCCTCGCAGTCTCTTCCTTTCCTTCTTTCCGTCTCTTTCCTTCTTCCCCCTTCTCCTCGCTCCTCCATCTCTCTTCACTCGTCCCCTCCCTTGTCCGCTCCCCTTGTCATTTCACTCCACTACCTCCCCCCTGTCCATTCCTCTTCTCCGCTCTCTGCTCTCTGCTTCTCCCTGCCCTGCTCGTCTCTTCTCCTCCTCTCTCCTCTCCTCTTCCATCTGTTCCCTTTGCTTTTCTGATCGCCTTTCTACTCTACTGGCTGAGGCTTGAAGAGAAGCAGCTCGACAGGTAAAACCAACGAGAGAGAAACGAGAGAAGAGAGAAAACGACAAGGGAAGGGAGAGAGAGAGGGTAAGAAAGGGGAAGATGAACAAGCCAGTAGACAACGAGAGATGTTTACAAGATGTTTAGGAGAGGGTGAGAAAGAGGGGAAGAGAAAAAAAAGCAGAATCACGACCAGCAGCCAAGATGAGAAAGAGAGAGAGAGAGAGAGAGAGAGACAGTGAGAGACAGAGAGACAGAGAGACAGAGAGATAGAGAGAGGATAAGACGTGAGGTATGTATGAGGAGACAGACTCGAGTCGATAAAGAAAAGAGGCAAGCGAGACAGGCGAGAGAAACTCACGAGGAAGAGGAACATCGAATGACAATGCGAGATGAATAGAGGCAAGACAAATCATCAAGAGATGATGTGCAACACATCACTACATATACAGATAGACGAGAAGCTGTACTGCAACAAACATCAAGAAAGTCATATCTAGAGAGAGACTATGAGAAGAAGAAGAAAATAGGAGGAGGAAGAAAAGGATCAAGAAAATTAAGGAGAGGACGAAAAGAAAGAAGCAAAACCAAGAACTAACAACGACATCGGCGAAGGTCTGAGACGAGACAACAAGGAATGAGCAAGGGAAGCAGAGAGGTCTGAGATTGAGTGAGTCAACCTTGCAGTCACTCTTGTCTTGTCTCTTCTTCTCCTTCTCTCCCCTCTCTTCTCCTCTTCACTCCTCCCCGTCCCTTCCCCTCCGTATCTTTCTACCCCCCTACCCCCTCACCCCCTCACCCTTGCGACATCAGCGTAAAAATCTACACAGACTACCGGGTCCTACCCCATCACTTTCACGACCACCTACCCATCTCGTCCCTCTCCTTCATGTACCCTCTAGCCCCCTCCCATCAAGAGAGGTCAATCTTTTCTTTATTCGAGCCCGAGTGCCCTCAGTGACCGGGCCTGGCCCCGAGGCCCCGGGGCCGCGGCCCGGTGCTTCAGCTACTCCCGTCCCGGGCCCGAGGAGGGACTCCGGTGAGTAGAGGAAGAGAGCTGCGGGGCTGTACAAGACATGTGCTATCCGAGTCATACGGCAGTAGATGGCTCACTAGTGCAAGCACAAGCGATGAGAGGCCTAGACCAGTCTCCTCGCATGTCTCCCTAGTCACTAGTAGATCCTGCACATGCTCGTCCCGCTCGAGCGACACATCGGGCATGACCTAGACGTTTCTGCCTCCTTGCAGTCCC
>NW_005434607.1:6516-8166 GCF_000315625.1 Guillardia theta CCMP2712
TGCAGACGACGCATGGCTGCCCGCGCTCTCCGACGGCATCATCGTATCGCTGCTGAAGCTCTTCCGCAGCTCGCTGAAGCTCGGCCGCTCCTTGATCTTCTCCCGCCAGCACTCTCGCATGATCGCATACACTGCTGGAGGGCATGCAGCAGGAGCCGCTAGTCGCTCCCCGTCCACAACCTTGGGTCCTACAAGCTCATCGTCGGTGATGGCCCAGTAAGGGACTTTGCCGTAAGTCCAGACCTCCCACAGCGTCACCCCGAACGCCCACACGTCGCTCTTCTCCGAGTAGCGATGTCTCAGCAAGCTCTCCGGCGCCATCCATCGCGCCCGTCCAGCCCTCGAGCCTGCCGAGCTCTCGCTCCCTACCCGACTCACTCCGTCACCGCGCCAGCCCATGATCCATCGCCCGTAGTCGGCTACCTTGACCCTCACCCCGAGGTGATCCTGCCCTTGCAGACTCCAGACAAGCACGCTCCTCGCCGCCAGCTCCCGGTGTACAACCTCGTGCAGCGACAGCTGCTCCATCCCGTCGCAGATCTGCCTGGCCACCTCCAGCTGCACCAGCTCACCTATCGTCTCCTCCTCCTCCGCGAAGCTGCGCAAGGTCCTCTCGAGAGAGCCCTGGCAAGCGTACTCAGTCACCAGGCAGTAGTCGCCAGAGCTTGGCTCGACGGTGACGGCGAGGAGGCCAAGCAAGCTGCGGTGACGGCCCAGCTGGTGCCAGGTCTTGAGCTCCTGCTCGAGAGCTTGTCTCCTGGCAGTAGCTCCGCTGCCTCGGATACGTAGGATGGCCACGTCAGCGGTGCTGGCGTGCGGCTGCAGCCAGCGAGCCTTGTAGACGAGCTTGGAGGAGCCTGAGCCGACCTGACGACTGTCGACCAGGCTGTCGTAGTCCACCGATGGCACGCTTCCCAGCTGGAGACGAGAGGATCACGTCAGTCATCGACCCTCGTACAGACACAAACAGGACCTGAGAGACAGCGCCCTGCTGGTTGTCGTCGTCAGACGCCTGCTGCTCCGCGTCTCTCCGCTGGCGCTTGCGCTGGCGCTTCTTGCTCTTGTCGCTTCTACACCTCTCATGTCGCTCGATCCCCTCCTGCGCGGGCTTGACGCTGCCTTGCAGTGCCGCTGACAGAAGCTCCCCGCTCCATCCCCCGCCGCATCCAGCCCTCTATCTTGCTCGCCAGCTCCTCGTCCTGCCTCTCTCGCGCTGCCTCCGCCGCTGTTCGTCCCAGCGAGTCTCGCAGCTCCCCGAGCTCTCCGCCCCCGACCTCCAGCAGCCTCTCACAGACAGACCAGATGCCTCGCGCCGCCGCCACGTGCAGCGCCGAGCCATCGGACTCCACCACACACTTGATAGACACGCTGGTCACCCAATCAAAGTCACCTTGAAGACAAGCCTTCTGCGTCATGCTCCAAGGTCCCACACCCTCAAGGTATGATCCCTACTCCCGCTAACAGCCGTCTTGCCGTCCCCGCTGATCGCCACGCTCCATACCGTATCGCTATGACCTCTAAGACAAGCCTTCTGCTTCATGCTCACAAGGTCCCACACCCTCAAGGTCCCATCCTTCCCCCCGCTGACAGCCGTCTTGCCGTCCTTGCTGATCGCCACGCGAAATACCATTTGACTGTGACCTCTAAGAC
>NW_005434607.1:8266-9110 GCF_000315625.1 Guillardia theta CCMP2712
GCGTCATGCTCTCAAGTTCCATACTGCAAGAAGTCCATGCAACTGCTGACAGCCGTCTTGCGTCCCGCTGATCGCCACGCTCCATGCCAGCGATATTACCTTTCCAGGCAAGCTTTGCGTCATGCTCCCAAGGTCCCACACACTCAACGTTTTATCCATGCCCCCCACTGACAGCCGTCTTGCCGTCCTTGCTGATCGCCACGCTGTTGATCCGACCACCATCACTCTCAAGACAAGCCTTCTGCGTCATGCTCTCAAGGTCCCACACCCTCAACGCCTTATCCATGCCCCCGCTGACAGCCGTCTTGCCGTCCCCGCTCATCGCTACGCTCCATATCGCTTTACTATGACCCTCAAGACAAGCCTTCTGCGTCATGCTCCCAAGGTCCCACACCCTCAACGTGTTATCCTCACTCCCGCTAATAGCCGTCTTGCCGTCGCTGCTCATCGCCACGCTCTTTACCCAGTCACTATGACCCTCGAGACAAGCCTTCTGCTTCATGCTCCCAAGGTCCCACACCCTCAAGGACTCATCCCAGCTCCCGCTGACTATGGCCGTGACCCTCGCTGGTCCTACTGGATGCCTCTGCTTCAGTCGCTCTGCTCCTGCACTCACAACCAGCGCTCTCACTTGCCCCTCATCTCCTCTCTCGATCGCTTCGATCAGCTGCTGCCGCTTCCTCTCATCCTCCTCCATCCTCTCCCGCTCGTCGTCGGAGACCAGGCTCATCCTCCTCCTCGCTCGTCCTGCAGCCCCAGCAAAAGGACCTCTTGTCTTCCCTCGCTCCTCGCGAGCAGACTGTCTGCCGTCCAATACCCCGTGCAGCGTGTTCATCGGCGGCCA
>NW_005434607.1:9295-10029 GCF_000315625.1 Guillardia theta CCMP2712
TCCTCTTCCTCTGCTTATCCTACCGAGCTCTGTCAGGACCCCTCCTTTATCCCTCCCTCCCACCCCTACCCCACTCCCTTACCCCCCAGTCCCCCACCCCCCCTCTCCCGGATCTAGGGGGTGGTACGAGGAGGGGAGAGAAGGTACGGGGGGTGGTGCAACTAATCCTAACTACCGTACCGAGGAGGAGGGAGGGGTGGAGGAGCAAGGGGCGGGAGGGAGGGAAGGGGCGGGAGGGGTGGTGGGGTGGGGTCGAGAGTTCAACCCTCTTTCTCGGTCACGTTGTCCTCCCGGCTGCACTACAAGGGCCCGGGCCCGTGGAATGTCCCGGCCCGGGCCCCGGGCCCGGTCTCTCAGTGACGTTGCCACGGTCTAGGGTCTTGAGCCTCCGAGGCTCCGGTGACTGAGACGTGAAGAAGGTGATGCTGTGCCGCAAGACTGAGACGCGAACTTGGTGGGTGACATGGGGCAGACAGCCAGGCGTCAGCCGGGAGACGGGCAGGTGGAGGAGAAGCAGGAGAAGCTGAGAGATGGTACAGCTGGACCTGAGAGGTGAAGGAGGCGAGAGAGGACCTGGAGGACATCAGTCACCTCCGGCTCTCCTCCAGCTCGCGCTCCTCTCAGGTCGATGAAGGAGGAGGAGAAGAGGCTAGCTGATATGTCGTGCAGCAGTAAGATACAGGAGGTCATCATCGTCATCATCGTCATCATCATCATCATCGTCATCATCATCA